>NC_092087.1:97294931-97327431 GCF_045679555.1 Salvelinus alpinus | reverse complement strand
CCCCCGAGCCCCTCCCAAACCCTTCAGAGTGTCCACCTTCTTCCCCGGGACTCCTCCCAACCGTCACCGTGACGACCCCTATGACGAGCTGGTCATCCAGGTGCCTGAATCAAAGTAAGAGAAAACCATTTGGGTCTTACAGCATTTCCCAAACTAGGGGTCGTCTCCCAAACTAGGGGTCGTTTCCCAAACTAGGGGTAGTTTCCCAAACTAGGGGTCGTTTCCCAAACTAGGGGTCGTTACCCAAACTGACTGATGAAACTCTCAAATAAAATGTTTTATAAAAAAACAAGCTCTGGTAGCCTCTAGATGTGGTTGTAATGAACAGTTAGTGGATTCGGCTATTTCAGCCACACCTGTTGCTCCATAGACAAACATAGGTAGTAGAATGACCTTACTGAAGAGCTCAGTGACTTTCAACGTGGCACCGTCATAGGATGCCACCTTTCCAACAAGTCAGTTTGTCAAATTTCTGCCTTGCCAGAGCTGCCCTGGTCAATTGTAAGTGCTGTTATTGTGAAGGAGCAGCAACGGCTCAGCCTTGAAGTGGTAGACCGCTGAGTGTTGAAACGCGTAGTTTGTAAAAAATTGTCTGTCCTCGGTTGCAAGACTCACTATCGAGTTCCAAACTGTCTCTGGAAGCAATGTCAGCAAATGAACTGTTCGGCGGGAGCTTCATGAAATGGGTTTCCATGGCCGAGCAGCTGCACACAAGCCTAAGATCACCATGCGCAATACCAAGCGTTGGCTGGAGTGGTGTAAAGCTCGCCGCCATTGGACTCTGGAGCAGTGGAAATGTGTTCTCTGAAGTGATGAATCACGCTTCACCATCTGGCAGTCCGATGGACGAATCTGGGTTTGGCGGATGCCAGGAGATCTCTACCTGCCCCAATGCATTGTGCCAACTGTAAAGTTTGGTGGAGGAATAATGGTCTGGGGCTGTTTTTCATGGTTCGGGCCCCTTTTGTTCCAGTGAAGGGAAATCTTAACGCTACAGCATACAATGAAATTCTAGACGATTCTGTGCTTCCAACTTTGTGGCAACAGTTTGGGGAAGGCCCTTTCTTGTTTCAGCATGAAAATGCCCCTGTGCACAAAGCGAGGTGCATACAGAAATGGTTTGTTGAGATCGCTGTGGAATAATGAATGTATGGAATAATATGGAATATGGAATAACTTGACTGGATGACACAGAGCCCTGAGCTCAACCCCATCGAACACCTTTGGGATGAATTGGAACGCAGACTGTGAGCCAGGCCTATTCGCCCAACGACAGTGCCCAACCTCACTAATTCTCGTGGCTGAATGGAAGCAAATCCCTGCAGCAATGTTCCAACATCTAGTGGAACACCTTCCCAGAAGAGGAGGCTGTTATTGCAGCAAAGGGGGAACAACTCCATATTAATGTCCATGGTTTTTGGAATGAGATACTCGACGAGCAGGTGTCCACATACTTTTGGTTATGTAGTGTGTATATATATATGTATGTGTTTTTGTGTGTTTCCTGTCAGAAAGCGTTATGTAGTGTGTATATATATATGTATGTGTTATTGTGTGTTTCCTGTCAGAAAGCGTGGCCACGTGGACAGGCTGCGTGCGGAGGAGAAGTGGCAGAGCAGAGCCCGTCTCACTGAGACATCCTTCAGCTTCCTGGAGGCACAGGAAAGCGGGGAGTTGCCTGGGTTACCAATTGACGGACAGGTCCAGGAGGAAGAGGAGGATTCGCACTTTCGGAGGCCGCAGGTTCGTTGTTGTTGGGTGTAGTTTATGTAATTTGATTTACAAGGAACAGCATTGTGATGTAGGGGATTCTATTAGATGTTTATTGAACAGCATTGTGATGTAGCTGATTCTATTAGATGTTTATTGAACAGCATTGTGATGTAGGGGATTCTATTAGATGTTTATTGAACAGCATTGTGATGTAGGGGATTCTATTAGATGTTTATTGAACAGCATTGTGATGTAGGGGATTCTATTAGATGTTTATTGAACAGCATTGTGATGTAGGGGATTCTATTAGATGTTTATTGAACAGCATTGTGATGTAGGGGATTCTATTAGATGTTTATTGAACAGCATTGTGATGTAGTTGATGTTTTGTAGCTCAGTTTGACTACATGTCAGTGAATAACAGACTATGAACTCGTAATGTAATGTAATGTAGTGTAATCTAATCCTGCTACAACACAATAACAAACCTAATGTAGGAGTTATACAGAGATGTTACTACCAGGCTGTTACCAGGTGGAGACCTGTTTCAGACTGGACCAGTTTGAGAAGTTACATGTTATTAGCATGTTATCAGAATACTAATAACATGTTACCAGGTGGAGACGGTGTCGTGTTTCAGACTGGACCAGTTTGAGTCCCTCCTGCTACCAGATAATAACAGACCTCTAGACCCCACCGTTCTCATGGCGCTCAAAGAACTGTTCACACGCTCCAACGCCATGACAACCGCTCTGCACATTCTCAGTGTCGACTGCCAGGTAAGACATAGTTATAAACACACACACACACGCACACTATAATATCTCACACGCACACAATAATATCTCACACGTGCACACACACACCTATGCACTATAATATCTCACACACACGCTCTGTCGGTCTGTGTGTGTGTAGGTGGCTCGTATCGTGGGTGTGACAGAGGACCAGAAGAGGATGATGGGAGTTGGCTCAGGTCTGGAGCTGGTCACCCTGTCTCACGGACAACAGCTCAGACAGGACCTGCTGGAGAGGTACACACACACACACACACACACACACACACACACACACACACACACACACACACACACACACACACACACACACACACACACACACACACACACACACACACACACACACACACACACACACACACACACACACACACACACACACACACCTGGCCTCAAATATGAAAATCTGACTGTCTGTCTTATGTATGTGTGTGTGTGTGTGTGTGTGTGTGTGTGTGTGTGTGTGTGTGTGTGTGTGTGTGTGTGTGTGTGTGTGTGTCAGGCACCACCTGCTATCCCTGGGCGTTGCCATAGATATCCTGGGCTGTACAGGGACGGTAGGTCAGAGGGCCACGGTGCTGCATAAAGTCATCCTATTGGCCCAGGCCCTGAGAGACCACGCCCACAACCTCTACGCATTCTCAGCCGTCATGAAGGCTCTGGAGATGCCTCAGGTAACACAACACACACTGTACACACACTGTACACACACACACACACACTGTACACACACACACACTGTACACACACACACACACATCCTGTACACACACACACACACTGTACACACACACACTGTACACACACACTCACTGTACACACACACACACTGTACACACATTGTACACACACACACTGTACACACACTGTACACACACACTGTACACACACACACTGTACGTACTCACGAACACACACACAGACTCGCACACTGTACACACACACACACCTCAGACACCCTCACACTATGCTGTGTTTAAAGACCCTAGATATGCATCAGGTCACTCAGACAGTGTGTGTGTAGGTAGTCCGTCTGGAGAGGACATGGAGAGCACTGAGGAGGAACCACTCAGACAGTGTGTGTGTGTACTGTGTGTGTAGGTAGTCCGTCTGGAGAGGACATGGAGAGCGCTGAGGAGGAACCACTCAGAGAGTGTGTGTGTGTACTGTGTGTGTAGGTAGTCCGTCTGGAGAGGACATGGAGAGCGCTGAGGAGGAACCACTCAGACAGTGTGTGTGTGTACTGTGTGTGTAGGTAGTCCGTCTGGAGAGGACATGGAGAGCGCTGAGGAGGAACCACACAGAGAGCGCTGTGATGTTTGAGAAGAACCTCAAACCCTTCATGAACGCTCTGAATGACGGAGATGGTGAGGACGGTGTCTGTGTGTGTGTGTGTGTGTGTGTGTGTAAGGTATTTGTAATGTGTGTGTGTGTGATGTGTGTGTGATGTATGTGTAATGTGTGTGTAAGGTATTTGTGATGTGTGTGTAATGTGTGTGTGTGATGTATTTGTAATGTGTGTGTGATGTATTTGTAATGTATTTGTAATGTGTGTGTAATGTGTGTGTAATGTGTGTGTGTGTGTAGACTCTGTGGTGCAGGGTCCCCTGGCTGTGCCCTACCTGGTTCCCCTCCTGAGGCTGATGGAGGGAGAGGAGGGAGAACACACAGAGAGAGGCTGTCAGTTATTATACAACACCCTGCAGGCAGCACGCAACGCAGCGCTACACGCCCCGCAGTACCAGGAGCACGCACACAGCCTGCTCACAGGTAACACACAGCCTGCTCACAGGTAACACACACAGCCTGCTCACAGGTAACGCACACAGCCTGCTCACAGGTAACACACGCAGCCTGCTCACAGGTAACGCACGCAGCCTGCTCACAGGTAACACACAGCCTGCTCACAGGTAACGCACACAGCCTGCTCACAGGTAACACACAGCCTGCTCACAGGTAACGCACACAGCCTGCTCACAGGTAACGCACAGCCTGCTCACAGGTAACGCACACAGCCTGCTCACAGGTAGCACACACAGCCTGCTCACAGGTAACACACAGCCTGCTCACAGGTAACGCACACAGCCTGCTCACAGGTAACACACAGCCTGCTCACAGGTAACACACACAGCCTGCTCACAGGTAACACACACAGCCTGCTCACAGGTAGCACACACAGCCTGCTCACAGGTAACACACAGCCTGCTCACAGGTAACGCACACAGCCTGCTCACAGGTAACACACAGCCTGCTCACAGGTAACACACAGCCTGCCCACAGGTAACACACACAGCCTGCTCACAGGTAACACACACAGCCTGCTCACAGGTAACGCACACAGCCTGCTCACAGGTAACGCACGCAGCCTGCTCACAGGTAACACACAGCCTGCTCACAGGTAAAACACACAGCCTGCTCACAGGTAAAACACACAGCCTGCTCACAGGTAACACACACACACAGCCTGCTCACAGGTAACACACACACCCTGCTCACAGGTAACACACATACACAGCCTGCACACAGGTAACACACAGCCTACTCACAGGTAACGCACACAGCCTGCTCACAGGTAACACACAGCCTGCTCACAGGTAACACACGCAGCCTGCTCACAGGTAACACACACAGCCTGCTCACAGGTAACACACACAGCCTGCTCACAGGTAACACACACAGCCTACTCACAGGTAACACACAGCCTGCTCACAGGTAACACACACAGCCTGCTCACAGGTAACACACACAGCCTGCTCACAGGTAAAACACACAGCCTGCTCACAGGTAAAACACACAGCCTGCTCACAGGTAACACACACACACAGCCTGCTCACAGGTAACACACAGCCTGCTCACAGGTAACACACACACACAGCCTGCACACAGGTAACACACAGCCTACTCACAGGTAACACACACACAAAGCCTGCTCACAGGTAACACACACAGCCTGCACACAGGTAACACACAGCCTACTCACAGGTAACACGCACACAGCCTGCTCACAGGTAACACGCACACAGCCTGCTCACAGGTAACACGCACACAGCCTGCTCACAGGTAAAACACACAGCCTGCTCACAGGTAAAACACACAGCCTGCTCACAGGTAACACGCACACAGCCTGCTCACAGGTAACACACAGCCTGCTCACAGGTAAAACACACAGCCTGCTCACAGGTAAAACACACAGCCTGCTCACAGGTAACACACACATAGCCTGCTCACAGGTAACACACACACAACCTTCTCACAGGTAACACACAGCCTGCTCACAGGTAACACACACAGCCTGCTCACAGGTAACACACAGCCTGCTCACAGGTAACACACACAGCCTGCTCACAGGTAACACACACAGCCTGCTCACAGGTAGCACACACAGCCTGCTCACAGGTAACACACACACAGCCTGCTCACAGGTAACACACAGCCTGCTCACAGGTAACACACAGCCTGATCACAGGTAACACACACAGCCTGCTCACAGGTAACACACAGCCTGCTCACAGGTAACGCACACAGCCTGCTCACAGGTAACGCACAGCCTGCTCACAGGTAACGCACGCAGCCTGCTCACAGGTAACACACAGCCTGCTCACAGGTAACGCACACAGCCTGCTCACAGGTAACACACAGCCTGCTCACAGGTAACGCACACAGCCTGCTCACAGGTAACGCACAGCCTGCTCACAGGTAACGCACACAGCCTGCTCACAGGTAACACGCACAGCCTGCTCACCGGTAACGCACACAGCCTGCTCACAGGTAAAACACACAGCCTGCTCACAGGTAACACACAGCCTGCTCACAGGTAACGCACACAGCCTGCTCACAGGTAACACACACAGCCTGCTCACAGGTAACACACACAGCCTGCTCACAGGTAACGCACACAGCCTGCTCACAGGTAACACACAGCCTGCTCACAGGTAACACACAGCCTGCTCACAGGTAACACACAGCCTGCTCACAGGTAACACAATGCCTGCTCACAGGTAACACACAGCCTGCTCACAGGTAACACACACAGCCTGCTCACAGGTAACACACACAGCCTGCTCACAGGTAACACACGCAGCCTGCTCACAGGTAACACACACAGCCTGCTCACAGGTAACACACACAGCCTGCTCACAGGTAACGCACACAGCCTGCTCACAGGTAACACACACAGCCTGCTCACAGGTAACACACACAGCCTGCTCACAGGTAAAACACACAGCCTGCTCACAGGTAAAACACACAGCCTGCTCACAGGTAACACACACACACAGCCTGCTCACAGGTAACACACACACCCTGCTCACAGGTAACACACATACACAGCCTGCACACAGGTAACACACAGCCTACTCACAGGTAACGCACACAGCCTGCTCACAGGTAACACACAGCCTGCTCACAGGTAACACACAGCCTGCTCACAGGTAACACACAGCCTGTTCACAGGTAACACACAGCCTGTTCACAGGTAACACACAGCCTGTTCACAGGTAACACACGCAGCCTGCTCACAGGTAACACACGCAGCCTGCTCACAGGTAACACACACAGCCTGCTCACAGGTAACACACACAGCCTGCTCACAGGTAACACACACAGCCTACTCACAGGTAACACACAGCCTGCTCACAGGTAACACACACAGCCTGCTCACAGGTAACACACACAGCCTGCTCACAGGTAAAACACACAGCCTGCTCACAGGTAAAACACACAGCCTGCTCACAGGTAACACACACACACAGCCTGCTCACAGGTAACACACAGCCTGCTCACAGGTAACACACACACACAGCCTGCACACAGGTAACACACAGCCTACTCACAGGTAACACACACACAAAGCCTGCTCACAGGTAACACACACAGCCTGCACACAGGTAACACACAGCCTACTCACAGGTAACACACACACAGCCTGCTCACAGGTAACACGCACACAGCCTGCTCACAGGTAACACGCACACAGCCTGCTCACAGGTAAAACACACAGCCTGCTCACAGGTAAAACACACAGCCTGCTCACAGGTAACACGCACACAGCCTGCTCACAGGTAACACACACAGCCTGCTCACAGGTAAAACACACAGCCTGCTCACAGGTAAAACACACAGCCTGCTCACAGGTAACACACACATAGCCTGCTCACAGGTAACACACACACAGCCTGCTCACAGGTAACACACAGCCTGCTCACAGGTAACACACACAGCCTGCTCACAGGTAACACACAGCCTGCTCACAGGTAAAACACACAGCCTGCTCACAGGTAACACACACAGCCTGCTCACAGGTAACGCACACAGCCTGCTCACAGGTAACACACAGCCTGCTCACAGGTAACACACAGCCTGCTCACAGGTAACACACAGCCTGCTCACAGGTAACACAATGCCTGCTCACAGGTAACACACAGCCTGCTCACAGGTAACACACACAGCCTGCTCACAGGTAACACACACAGCCTGCTCACAGGTAACACACGCAGCCTGCTCACAGGTAACACACACAGCCTGCTCACAGGTAACACACACAGCCTGCTCACAGGTAACGCACACAGCCTGCTCACAGGTAACACACACAGCCTGCTCACAGGTAACACACACAGCCTGCTCACAGGTAAAACACACAGCCTGCTCACAGGTAAAACACACAGCCTGCTCACAGGTAACACACACACACAGCCTGCTCACAGGTAACACACACACCCTGCTCACAGGTAACACACATACACAGCCTGCACACAGGTAACACACAGCCTACTCACAGGTAACGCACACAGCCTGCTCACAGGTTGCACACAGGTAACACACAGCCTGCTCACAGGTAACACACACCGCCTGCTCACAGGTAACACACACAGCCTGCTCACAGGTAACACACACAGCCTACTCACAGGTAACACACAGCCTGCTCACAGGTAACACACACAGCCTGCTCACAGGTAACACACACAGCCTGCTCACAGGTAAAACACACAGCCTGCTCACAGGTAAAACACACAGCCTGCTCACAGGTAACACACACACACAGCCTGCTCACAGGTAACACACAGCCTGCTCACAGGTAACACACACACACAGCCTGCACACAGGTAACACACAGCCTACTCACAGGTAACACACACACAAAGCCTGCTCACAGGTAACACACACAGCCTGCACACAGGTAACACACAGCCTACTCACAAGTAACACGCACACAGCCTGCTCACAGGTAACACGCACACAGCCTGCTCACAGGTAACACGCACACAGCCTGCTCACAGGTAAAACACACAGCCTGCTCACAGGTAAAACACACAGCCTGCTCACAGGTAACACGCACACAGCCTGCTCACAGGTAACACACACAGCCTGCTCACAGGTAAAACACACAGCCTGCTCACAGGTAAAACACACAGCCTGCTCACAGGTAACACACACATAGCCTGCTCACAGGTAACACACACACAACCTGCTCACAGGTAACACACAGCCTGCTCACAGGTAACACACACAGCCTGCTCACAGGTAACACACAGCCTGCTCACAGGTAACACACAGCCTGCTCACAGGTAACACACAGCCTGCTCACAGGTAACACACACAGCCTGCTCACAGGTAACACACACACAGCCTGCTCACAGGTAACACACAGCCTGATCACAGGTAACACACAGCCTGATCACAGGTAACACACACAGCCTGCTCACAGGTAACACACAGCCTGCTCACAGGTAACACACAGCCTGCTCACAGGTAACACACAGCCTGCTCACAGGTAACACACAGCCTGCTCACAGGTTGCACACAGGTAACACACAGCCTGCACACAGGTAACACACAGCCTGCTCACAGGTAACACACAGCCTGCTCACAGGTTGCACACAGGTAACACACAGCCTGCTCACAGGTAACACACACAGCCTGCTCACAGGTAACACACAGCCTGCTCACAGGTAACACACAGCCTGCTCACAGGTAACACACAGCCTGCTCACAGGTTGCACACAGGTAACACACAGCCTGCACACAGGTAACACACACAGCCTACTCACAGGTAACACACAGCCTGCTCACAGGTTGCACACAGGTAACACACAGCCTGCTCACAGGTAACACACACAGCCTGCTCACAGGTAACACACAGCCTGCTCACAGGTAACACACAGCCTGCTCACAGGTTGCACACAGGTAACACACAGCCTGCACACAGGTAACACACACAGCCTGCTCACAGGTAACACACAGCCTGCTCACAGGTAACACACAGCCTGCTCACAGGTAACACACAGCCTGCTCACAGGTAACACACACAGCCTGCTCACAGGTAACACCCAGCCTGCTCACAGGTAACACACACACAGCCTGCTCACAGGTAACACACAGCCTGATCACAGGTAACACACAGCCTGATCACAGGTAACACACACAGCCTGCTCACAGGTAACACACAGCCTGCTCACAGGTAACACACAGCCTGCTCACAGGTAACACACAGCCTGCTCACAGGTAACACACAGCCTGCTCACAGGTAACACACAGCCTGCTCACAGGTAACACACAGCCTGCTCACAGGTAACACACAGCCTGATCACAGGTAACACACAGCCTGCTCACAGGTAACACACAGCCTGATCACAGGTAACACACAGCCTGCTCACAGGTAACACACAGCCTGCTCACAGGTAACACACAGCCTGCTCACAGGTAACACACAGCCTGCTCACAGGTAACACACAGCCTGCTCACAGGTAACACACAGCCTGCTCACAGGTAACACACAGCCTGATCACAGGTAACACACAGGTAACACACAGCCTGCTCACAGGTAACACACAGCCTGCCCACAGGTAACACACACAGCCTGCTCACAGGTAACACACAGCCTGCTCACAGGTAATACACAGCCTGCTCACAGGTAATACACAGCCTGCTCACAGGTAACACACAGCCTGCTCACAGGTAACACACACACAGCCTGCTCACAGGTAACACACACAGCCTGCTCACAGGTAACACACAGCCTACTCACAGGTAACACACACACAGCCTGCTCACAGGTAACACACAGCCTGCTCACAGGTAACACACTCACAGCCTGCTTACAGGTAACACACACAGCCTGCTCACAGGTAAAACACACATACATTATAAAATACACATTATGGGAAAAAAACACACACACACTTATAGAAAACACAGGCACACATCCAATTCACCAAATCAAATAACATTAGTCCTGCCTCATAACCATCCTGAGTCACTGATTGGCCGTGGGCCCTGTCACTCTGTCCCGTCAGGTGACTGGGAGCCAATCCCAGAGCTGCTGGAGGGGTTCAGGACAGAGTTTGCCCTAAGGCTGTTCTGGGGACAGACTGGAGCGGCGGCAGACAAGGAGAAACGCTACGACAAGTTTGACAAGATCCTCACCGTGCTCTCCAACAAACTGGAACCTAGCGAGGAGTTCTCCCCCGAACTCTGACCCTTAAACTCTATACTGTGACCTGGGCTGCATTCAGGAGAGCGCAAACGTTGCACAACAGTTTGAAATATGTAACCTGTTTACCTGGATTGTATTCATTAGAAGCTTTTTTTGCAGCAAAAATGAATAAAAAATTAATTGTTTGTTATTGGACAAGTTCAGGTGATTCCCTCCCTGGTTCAGTCCGTTCGGTGCCTAATGAACCTGGGATGTGTGTCTGGGTGGTTCTGTGGTTCTCACCCACAGGGTTCATACCTAGCAGGTGTGGATGCGGTTGGTTTCACTCATAAACCTGGCCAAGGGTTATGTCCCAAATGGCACCCTATTCTCTATGAAGGGCCACTATCAGGGCACGATATAGGGAATAGGGCACTAGTTGAAAGTAGGGCACGATATAGGGAATAGGGCTCTGGTTGAAAGTAGGGCACGATATAGGGAATAGGGCTCTGGTTGAAAGTAGGGCACAATATAGGGAATAGGGCTCTGGTTGAAAGTAGGGCACGATATAGGGAATAGGGCTCTAGTTGAAAGTAGGGAACAATATAGGGAATTGGGCTCTGGTTGAAAGTAGGGCACGATATAGGGAATAGGGCTCTGGTTGAAAGTAGGGCACGATATAGGGAATAGGGCTCTAGTTGAAAGTAGGGAACAATATAGGGAATTGGGCTCTGGTTGAAAGTAGGGCACGATATAGGGAATAGGGCTCTAGTTGAAAGTAGGACACGATATAGGGAATAGGGCTCTAGTTGAAAGTAGGGAACGATATAGGGAATAGGGCTCTAGTTGAAAGTAGGGCACGATATAGGGAATAGGATGCTATTTGGGACGTAGACAAAGTGTGTGATGTGCTTCTACTGGTTGTTTGTTCAGGTCAAAATGTTGACCTGCAGAGTTTACCCGTTAACATGTTCATGACAACTATTCTCAACCTTCTAGGTGTCTGTGAAAGTCGTTTATTGAAGGGAAGTTCTGAGTTTTAACGTTTTCTATTCAGATGATATAAATGATTTAAAACATCACTGTGTCAAAATCACTGTGTCAAAAAAAAGACAACACACAACAAAATGAAACAAAACATCACATTTTACATAAATCAATTTATTTTTTTATCAATCATAACAGTTCCCAGGGTACTTAGAGGTCAACACATAACAGTTCCCAGGGTACTTACAGGTCAACACATAACAGTTCCCAGGGTACTTAGAGGTCAACACATAAGTCGTTTTAAAATGTGATCATATAATAATATATATATATACACTCCATAAAACATTGAGAAGCAGCGAGTGACAAATCCAGTTCCATTTAACCAGGCTGATGTACAGTCAGACTTGACCTGGAGGCTGATGTACAGTCAGACTAGACCTGGAGGGCTGATGTACAGTCAGACTAGACCTGGAGGCTGATGTACAGTCAGACTAGACCTGATGTACAGTCAGACTAGACCTGGAGGCTGATGTACAGTCAGACTAGACCTAGATTCTGGTCAAATGTAGGGAATAGGGCGCCATTCTGGTCAAATGTAGTGCACTATGTAGGGAATAGGGTGCCATTCAGGTCAAATGTAGTGCACTATGTAGGGAATAGGGTGCCATTCTGGTCAAATGTAGTGCACTATGTAGGGAATAGGGAGCCATTTGGGACATGATTTGGTGTCCCAGGTCTGAATGAGACCGCAGCTGGGATTCAACCAAAGGCGCACAGTCCACAACACCGGTTGTCAATGCACCTTGAACCAGGTCCTTCCTCTGACCTTCGTGGAGATGGTAGTCATGGTAAACACTGCGGATGTCAGCGGAAGTGGACATTAGATTGAACCAGGTCCTTCCTCTGACCTTCGTGGAGATGGTAGTCATGGTAACACTGCGGATGTCAGCGGAAGTGGACATTAGATTGAACAGTCTAATTTGGTGTGCTAATAATCCAGAATGCGCCTTTGATTGAATCCCGGGCTGGACGGAAGTTAAACTATCAGAAACACCAGGAGTCCTCCAGGAGTACTTAGACAGCAGTAGTCACAACACCACCACAGAGCCATCTGATTGGCCAGAACCTGACCACAGAGCCATCTGATTGGCCAGAACCTGACCACAGAGCCATCTGATTGGCCAGAACCTGACCACAGAGCCATCTGATTGGCCAGAACCTGACCACAGAGCCATCTGATTGGCCAGAACCTGACCACAGAGCCATCTGATTGGCCAGAATCTGACCACAGAGCCATCTGATTGGCCAGAATCTGACCACAGAGCCATCTGATTGGCCAGAATCTGACCACAGAGCCATCTGATTGACCAGAGCCATCTGATTGGCCAGAACCTGACCACAGAGCCATCTGATTGACCAGAGCCATCTGATTGGCCAGAACCTGACCACAGAGCCATCTGATTGGCCAGAATCTGACCACAGAGCCATCTGATTGACCAGAGCCATCTGATTGGCCAGAACCTGACCACAGAGCCATCTGATTGGCCAGAATCTGACCACAGAGCCATCTGATTGGCCAGAACCTGACCACAGAGCCATCTGATTGACCAGAGCCATCTGATTGGCCAGAACCTGACCACAGAGCCATCTGATTGGCCAGAATCTGACCACAGAGCCATCTGATTGGCCAGAATCTGACCACAGAGCCATCTGATTGACCAGAGCCATCTGATTGGCCAGAACCTGACCACAGAGCCATCTGATTGGCCAGAATCTGACCACAGAGCCATCTGATTGACCAGAGCCATCTGATTGGCCAGAACCTGACCACAGAGCCATCTGATTGGCCAGAATCTGACCACAGAGCCATCTGATTGGCCAGAACCTGACCACAGAGCCATCTGATTGACCAGAGCCATCTGATTGGCCAGAACCTGACCACGGAGCCATCTGATTGGCCAGAACCTGACCACGGAGCCATCTGATTGACCAGAATCTGACCACAGAGCCATCTGATTGACCACAGACAGTTTAACCACAAAACGAGAGAAACAGAACAAAGAAACAACAACCAAAAGAGGACCAGACGGTAACCATAACAACCACAGACATGGTCAGAGAATCAGACAACCAATAAGAACCTCAGAAACATACATTTAAAAACTGACCAGTTTCACATACATTCTACATCCCAATTGGCCCCCTATTCCCCAATAGGGCTCTGGTCAACAGTAGTGTACTATATAGGGAATATGGCTCTGGTCTATAGTAGTGTACGATATAGGGAATAGGGCTCTGGTCTATAGTAGTGTACTATATAGGGAATAGGGCTCTGGTCTAAAGTAGTGCACTATATAGGGAATAGGGCTCTGGTCTAAAGTAGTGCACTATATAGGGAATAGGGCTCTGGTCTATAGTAGTGTTCTATACAGGGAATAGGGCTCTGGTCTAAAGTAGTGCACTATATATAGGGAATAGGGTCCTGGTCTAAAGTAGTGCACTATATATAGGGAATAGGGCTCTGGTCTATAGTAGTGTACTATATAGGGAATAGGGCTCTGGTCTAAAGTAGTGCACTATATAGGGAATAGGGCTCTGGTCTAAAGTAGTCCACTATATAGGGAATAGGGTATCATTTGGGACCTAACCACTCTTCTGATGAGAGAACATGTGACGAACAAGTCCACTATATAGGGAATAGGGCCCTGGTCTATAGTAGTGTACTATATAGGGAATAGGGCTCTGGTCTATAGTAGTCCACTATATAGGGAATAGGGTGGCGTTTGGCGACGCAAAAAACGTGGTCCATAAAATAGTGGCTTCACCATCCAGCTGATAACAATCTGATATAACTATGATAGCAGTCATTTAATATTAAAACAATCACAATGTCATGGCAACTAATGATCTGTGATTAGGTAAGAATAGGGAGAGAGGACTGGGAGAGTAGGAGGGGTGGAGGGAGAGAGAGGTAGAGAGGGAGAGAGAGAGGTAGAGAGGAAGAGAGAGAGGTAGAGGTAGAGAGGGGGAGAGAGAGAGAGAGAGGGAGAGGTAGAGGGAGGAGAGGTAGAGAGGGAGAGAGAGAGGTAGAGAAGTAGAAAGAGAGAGAGAGAGAGGTAGAGAAGTAGAGGGGGAGAGAGAGAGAGAGGGAGGTAGAGGTAGAGAGAGATGTAGAGGTAGAGGGGGGGAGAGAGAGGTAGAGAGAGAGAGGGAGAGAGAGAGAGAGATGTAGAGGTAGAGAGGGAGAGAGAGATGTAGAGAGAGAGAGAGAGAGAGGTAGAGGGGGAGAGAGAGAGAGAGAGAGAGAGAGGGAGAGAGAGAGGTAGAGGTAGAGAGGGAGAGAGAGGTAGAGGTAGAGAGGTAGAGGGAGAGAGAGAGAGAGGTAGAGGGAGAGAGAGGGAGAGAGAGGTAGAGGTAGAGAGGGAGAGAGAGGTAGAGGGAGAGAGAGGTAGAGGGAGAGAGAGGTAGAGAGGTAGAGAGGGAGAGAGAGGTAGAGAGGTAGAGGGAGAGAGAGAGAGAGAGAGAGATGTAGAGGTAGAGGGGGGAGAGAGAGAGAGGTAGAGAGAGAGAGAGGGAGAGGTAGAGAGAGAGGTAGAGAGGTAGAGAGGTAGAGGGAGAGAGAGGTAGAGAGGTAGAGAGGGAGAGAGAGGTAGAGAGGTAGAGGGAGAGAGAGGTAGAGAGGTAGAGAGGGAGAGAGAGGTAGAGGGAGAGAGAGAGAGAGAGAGGTAGAGAGGTAGAGGGAGAGAGAGGTAGAGAGGTAGAGAGGGAGAGATAGGTAGAGAGGTAGAGGGAGAGAGAGAGAGAGGTAGAGGGAGAGAGAGAGAGGTAGAGGGGGAGAGAGAGAGGTAGAGAGAGAGGTAGAGAGAGAGAGAGATGAAGGGGTGGTAATGCTTAAACACACAGAAAGTCCTTGGCTAAAAGGAGAGTGTGTGTATCCATGTGTGTATCCATGTGTGTATCCATGTGTGTATCCATGTGTGTATCCATGTGTACGTGTGTGTGTGTTATTGTCTAGAATTTGACGTAGGATGAGGGGATGTATCCTTCGTCTCCGTTGGCTCGTAGAACCCTCATCCATCCATCTCCTTTATCTCTCTCCATCACACTGAGCTGTTCCCCTTCTGTTATAGACACTGTCCCCTGACTGGAACCTGGAGGAGACAGACACACTAGTTATAGACACTGTCCCCTCACTGGAACCTGGAGGAGACAGACACACTAGTTATAGACACTGTCCCCTGACTGGAACCTGGAGGAGACAGACACACTAGTTATAGACACTGTCCCCTCACTGGAACCTGGAGACAGACACACACTAGTTATAGACACTGTCCCCTGACTGGAACCTGGAGGAGACAGACACACTAGTTATAGACACTGTCCCCTCACTGGAACCTGGAGGAGACAGACACACTAGTTATAGACACTGTCCCCTCACTGGAACCTGGAGGAGACACACTCGTTATAGACACTCTCCCCTCACTGGAACCTGGAGACAGACACACTAGTTATAGACACTGTCCCCTCACTGGAACCTGGAGGAGACAGACACACTAGTTATAGACACTGTCCCCTCACTGGAACCTGGAGGAGACACACACTAGTTATAGACACTGTCCCCTGACTGGAACCTGGAGGAGACAGACACACTAGTTATAGACACTGTCCCCTCACTGGAACCTAGAGGAGACAGACACACTAGTTATAGACACTGTCCCCTGACTGGAACCTGGAGACAGACACACTAGTTATAGACACTGTCCCCTCACTGGAACCTGGAGACAGACACACACTAGTTATAGACACTGTCCCCTCACTGGAACCTGGAGGAGACAGACACACACTAGTTATAGACACTGTCCCCTCACTGGAACCTGGAGACAGACACACACTAGTTATAGACACTGTCCCCTCACTGGAACCTGGAGACAGACACACACTAGTTATAGACACTGTCCCCTCACTGGAACCTGGAGACAGACACACTAGTTATAGACACTGTCCCCTGACTGGAACCTGGAGACAGACACACACTAGTTATAGACACTGTCCCCTCACTGGAACCTGGAGACAGACACACTAGTTATAGACACTGTCCCCTGACTGGAACCTGGAGACAGACACACACTAGTTATAGATACTGTCCCCTCACTGGAACCTGGAGACAGACACACTCGTTATAGACACTCTCCCCTCACTGGAACCTGGAGACAGACACACTAGTTATAGACACTGTCCCCTCACTGTCCCCTGGAGACAGACACACTAGTTATAGACACTGTCCCCTCACTGGAACCTGGAGACAGACACACTAGTTATAGACACTGTCCCCTCACTGGAACCTGGAGGAGACAGACACACTAGTTATAGACACTGTCCCCTCACTGGAACCTGGAGACAGACACACTAGTTATAGACACTGTCCCCTCACTGGAACCTGGAGACAGACACACACTAGTTATAGACACTGTCCCCTCACTGGAACCTGGAGACATACACACTAGTTATAGACACTGTCCCTTCACTGGAACCTGGAGACAGACACACACTAGTTATAGACACTGTCCCCTCACTAGAACCTGGAGACAGACACACTAGTTATAGACACTGTCCCCTCACTGTAACCTGGAGGAGACACACACTAGTTATAGACACTGTCCCCTGACTGGAACCTGGAGGAGACAGACACACACTAGTTATAGACACTGTCCCCTCACTAGAACCTGGAGACAGACACACTAGTTATAGACACTGTCCCCTCACTGGAACCTGGAGGAGACACACACTAGTTATAGACACTGTCCCCTGACTGGAACCTGGAGGAGACACACACTAGTTATAGACACTGTCCCCTCACTGGAACCTGGAGGAGACAGACACACTAGTTATAGACACTGTCCCCTGACTGGAACCTGGAGACAGACACACTAGTTATAGACACTGTCCCCTCACTGGAAACTGGAGACAGACACACACTAGTTATAGAAACTGTCCCCTCACTGGAACCTGGAGACAGACACACTAGTTATAGACACTGTCCCTTCACTGGAACCTGGAGGAGACAGACATACTAGTTATAGACACTGTCCCTTCACTGTCCCCTGGACACAGACACACTAGTTATAGACACTGTCCCCTGACTGGAACCTGGAGACAGACACACTAGTTATAGACACTGTCCCCTCACTGGAACCTGGAGACAGACACACTAGTTATAGACACTGTCCCTTCACTGGAACCTGGAGACAGACACACACTAGTTATAGACACTGTCCCCTCACTGGAACCTGGAGACAGACACACACTAGTTATAGACACTGTCCCCTCACTGGAACCTGGAGACAGAAACACTAGTTATAGACACTGTCCCCTCACTGGAACCTGGAGGAGACACACACTAGTTATAGACACTGTCCCCTGACTGGAACCTGGAGGAGACAGACACACTAGTTATAGACACTGTCCCTTCACTGGAACCTGGAGACAGACACACACTAGTTATAGACACTGTCCCCTCACTGGAACCTGGAGGAGACAGACACACTAGTTATAGACACTGTCCCCTGACTGGAACCTGGAGACAGACACACTAGTTATAGACACTGTCCCCTCACTGGAACCTGGAGACAGACACACACACTAGTTATAGACACTGTCCCCTGACTGGAACCTGGAGGAGACAGACACACTAGTTATAGACACTGTCCCCTCACTGGAACCTGGAGGAGACACACACTAGTTATAGACACTGTCCCCTCACTGGAACCTGGAGGAGACACACTAGTTATAGACACTGTCCCCTCACTGGAACCTGGAGGAGACAGACACACTAGTTATAGACACTGTCCCCTCACTGGAACCTGGAGGAGACACACACTAGTTATAGACACTGTCCCCTGACTGGAACCTGGAGGAGACAGACACACTAGTTATAGACACTGTCCCCTCACTGGAACCTGGAGGAGACAGACACACTAGTTATAGACACTGTCCCCTCACTGGAACCTGGAGACAGACACACACTAGTTATAGACACTGTCCCTTCACTGGAACCTGGAGACAGACACACTAGTTATAGACACTGTCCCCTCACTGGAACCTGGAGACAGACACACACTAGTTATAGACACTGTCCCCTCACTGGAACCTGGAGACAGACACACTAGTTATAGACACTGTCCCCTCACTGGAACCTGGAGGAGACAGACACACTAGTTATAGACACTGTCCCCTCACTGGAACCTGGAGACAGACACACTAGTTATAGACACTGTCCCCTCACTGGAACCTGGAGGAGACAGACACACACTAGTTATAGACACTGTCCCCTCACTGGAACCTGGAGACAGACACACACTAGTTATAGACACTGTCCCCTCACTGGAACCTGGAGACAGACACACACTAGTTATAGACACTGTCCCCTCACTGGAACCTGGAGACAGACACACTAGTTATAGACACTGTCCCCTCACTGGAACCTGGAGACAGACACACACTAGTTATAGACACTGTCCCTTCACTGGAACCTGGAGACAGACACACTAGTTATAGACACTGTCCCCTCACTGGAACCTGGAGACAGACACACACTAGTTATAGACACTGTCCCCTCACTGGAACCTGGAGACAGACACACACTAGTTATAGACACTGTCCCCTCACTGGAACCTGGAGACAGACACACACTAGTTATAGACACTGTCCCTTCACTGGAACCTGGAGACAGACACACTAGTTATAGACACTGTCCCCTCACTGGAACCTGGAGACAGACACACTAGTTATAGACACTGTCCCCTCACTGGAACCTGGAGACAGACACACTAGTTATAGACACTGTCCCCTCACTGGAACCTGGAGACAGACACACTAGTTATAGACACTGTCCCCTCACTGGAACCTGGAGGAGACAGACACACTAGTTATAGACACTGTCCCCTCACTGGATGAGAGAGAGGAAGGAGGAGAGAGTGGTACACAGACAAACACTGATCACACATCAACTAATAGATGTCTGTCTGATGGTGTGTGTTTGTGATGGTGTGTGTGTGTGATGGTGTGTGTGTACCTTGGAAGGTGTAGAGGGCAGTAGCCTTTCCTATAGGAGTTTCCACATCTTCATCAAAGTCTTCATCAAACTCTGAGTAGATGTTCTGAGACGGATCAGCTGACATGGAACTGAAGACAGAGACACACACACACACGTTATACACTAACACACACACACGTTATACACTAACACACACACATTATATAAACACACACGTTATACACTAACACACACACACACACACACACACGTTATATAAACACACACACATTATATAAACACACACGTTATACACTAACACACACACGTTATACACTAACACACACACATTATATAAACACACACACATTATATACACACACATACATTATATAAACACACACACATTATATTAACACACACACATTATATACACACACATACATTATATTAACACACACACATTATATACACACACACATTATATACACACACACATTATATACACACACACATTATATACACACACATACATTATATACACACACATACATTATATACACACACACATTATATACACACACACATTATATACACACACACATTATATACACACACACATTATATACACACACATACATTATATATACACACACACATTATATTAAAATATATAGACATTACATTAACACACACACTCTCCCTCTCTTACCAGTGTTGATTGTTGTTGACAGCAGTGTTGGTAGAATCATCTCCTCTGAAAACTTCAGCCAGCCACGACTGCCAGAGAGAAGAATGACTTGCTATTTACTATAGATGGCTAGTGACAAAAGTGTGTGTGTTACCAAGCCAGAGAGTGTGTGTGTTACCAAGCCAGAGTGTGTGTGTGTGTGTGTGTGTGTGTGTGTGTGTGTGTGTGTGTGTGTGCAGTAGCCTACCTCGTATTTGGTGAGTTGTCCTCGGAGTCGTCCAACGTTCTGCGAGGTCTGGGTGATCTGAGGTTCTAGACTGGCTGGGTCTCCCATCTGAGGGTTCCGTTCATAAACACCTCTCATCTTCTCTAATGCCTCACTGGAGGAGGACAGACGGACGGACAGGCAGACAGTCAGGCAGACAGACAGACAGGCAGACGGGCAGACGGGCAGACGGGCGGACGGGCGGACAGACGGACAGACGGACAGACGGACAGACGACACAAACACACAGAAACAGGAAATATGTTACAGAAGAAGGGTGTCTGTTAAAACAAATCAATGTGTCACAAAAGGCACACTATTCCCATCTAGTACACTACTACTGATCAGGGCCCTATAAGACCATCTAGTACACTACTACTGATCAGAGCCCTATAAGACCATCTAGTACACTACTACTGATCAGAGCCCTATAAGACCATCTAGTACACTACTACTGATCAGAGCCCTATAAGACCATCTAGTACACTACTACTGATCAGAGCCCTATAAGACCATCTAGTACACTACTACTGATCAGAGCCCTATAAGACCATCTAGTACACTACTACTGATCAGAGCCCTATAAGACCATCTAGTACACTACTACTGATCAGAGCCGCCCTATAAGACCATCTAGTACACTACTACTGATCAGGGCCCTATAAGACCATCTAGTACACTACTACTGATCAGGGCCCTATAAGACCATCTAGTACACTACTACTGATCAGGGCCCTATAAGACCATCGACCATCTAGTACACTACTACTGATCAGAGCCCTATAAGACCATCTAGTACACTACTACTGATCAGAGCCCTATAAGACCATCTAGTACACTACTACTGATCAGAGCCCTATAAGACCATCTAGTACACTACTACTGATCAGAGCCCTATAAGACCATCTAGTACACTACTACTGATCAGAGCCGCCCTATAAGACCATCTAGTACACTACTACTGATCAGGGCCCTATAAGACCATCTAGTACACTACTACTGATCAGGGCCCTATAAGACCATCTAGTACACTACTACTGATCAGGGCCCTATAAGACCATCTAGTACACTACTACTGATTAGGGCCCTATAAGACCATCTAGTACACTACTACTGATCAGAGCCCTATAAGACCATCTAGTACACTACTACTGATCAGAGCCCTATAAGACCATCTAGTACACTACTACTGATCAGAGCCCTATAAGACCATCTAGTACACTACTACTGATCAGAGCCCTATAAGACCATCTAGTACACTACTACTGATCAGAGCCCTATAAGACCATCTAGTACACTACTACTGATCAGAGCCCTATAAGACCATCTAGTACACTACTACTGATCAGAGCCCTATAAGACCATCTAGTACACTACTACTGATCAGGGCCCTATAAGACCATCTAGTAAACTACTACTGATCAGGGCCCTATAAGACCATCTAGTAAACTACTACTGATTAGGGCCCTATAAGACCATCTAGTACACTACTACTGATCAGGGCCCTATAAGACCATCTACACTACTACTGATCAGAGCCCTATAAGACCATCTAGTACACTACTACTGATCAGAGCCCTATAAGACCATCTAGTAAACTACTACTGATCAGGGCCCTATAAGACCATCAGTACACTACTACTGATCAGGGCCCTATAAGACCATCTAGTACACTACTACTGATTAGGGCCCTATAAGACCATCTAGTACACTACTACTGATTAGGGCCCTATAAGACCATCTAGTACACTACTACTGATTAGGGCCCTATAAGACCATCTAGTACACTACTACTGATCAGGGCCCTATAAGACCATCTAGTACACTACTACTGATCAGGGCCCTATAAGACCATCTAGTACACTACTACTGATCAGGGCCCTATAAGACCATCTAGTACACTACTACTGATCAGAGCCCTATAAGACCATCTAGTACACTACTACTGATCAGGGCCCTATAAGACCATCTAGTACACTACTACTGATCAGGGCCCTATAAGACCATCTAGTACACTACTACTGATCAGGGCCCTATAAGACCATCTAGTACACTACTACTGATCAGGGCCCTATAAGACCATCTAGTACACTACTACTGATTAGGGCCCTATAAGACCATCTAGTACACTACTACTGATCAGGGCCCTATAAGACCATCTAGTACACTACTACTGATCAGGGCCCTATAAGACCATCTAGTACACTACTACTGATCAGGGCCCTATAAGACCATCTAGTACACTACTACTGATCAGAGCCCTATAAGACCATCTAGTACACTACTACTGATCAGGGCCCTATAAGACCATCTAGTACACTACTACTGATCAGGGCCCTATAAGACCATCTAGTACACTACTACTGATCAGGGCCCTATAAGACCATCTAGTACACTACTACTGATCAGAGCCCTATAAGACCATCTAGTACACTACTACTGATCAGGGCCCTATAAGAGCATCTAGTAAACTACTACTGATCAGGGCCCTATAAGACCATCTAGTACACTACTACTGATCAGGGCCCTATAAGACCATCTAGTACACTACTACTGATCAGGGCCCTATAAGACCATCTAGTACACTACTACTGATCAGGGCCCTATAAGACCATCTAGTACACTACTACTGATCAGGGCCCTATAAGACCATCTAGTACACTACTACTGATCAGAGCCCTATAAGACCATCTAGTACACTACTACTGATCAGGGCCCTATAAGACCATCTAGTACACTACTACTGATCAGAGCCCTATAAGACCATCTAGTACACTACTACTGATCAGGGCCCTATAAGACCATCTAGTACACTACTACTGATCAGGGCCCTATAAGACCATCTAGTACACTACTACTGATCAGAGCCCTATAAGACCATCTAGTACACTACTACTGATCAGGGCCCTATAAGACCATCTAGTACACTACTACTGATCAGAGCCCTATAAGACCATCTAGTACACTACTACTGATCAGGGCCCTATAAGACCATCTAGTACACTACTACTGATCAGAGCCCTATAAGACCTTCTACACTACTACTGATCAGAGCCCTATAAGACCATCTAGTACACTACTACTGATCAGGGCCCTATAAGACCATCTAGTACACTACTACTGATCAGGGCCCTATAAGACCATCTAGTACACTACTACTGATCAGAGCCCTATAAGACCATCTAGTACACTACTACTGATCAGGGCCCTATAAGACCATCTAGTACACTACTACTGATCAGGGCCCTATAAGACCATCTAGTACACTACTACTGATTAGGGCCCTATAAGACCATCTAGTACACTACTACTGATCAGAGCCCTATAAGACCATCTAGTACACTACTACTGATCAGGGCCCTATAAGACCATCTAGTACACTACTACTGATCAGGGCCCTATAAGACCATCTAGTACACTACTACTGATCAGAGCCCTATAAGACCATCTAGTACACTACTACTGATCAGGGCCCTATAAGACCATCTAGTACACTACTACTGATCAGGGCCCTATAAGACCATCTAGTACACTACTACTGATCAGAGCCCTATAAGACCATCTAGTACACTACTACTGATCAGGGCCCTATAAGACCATCTAGTACACTACTACTGATCAGGGCCCTATAAGACCATCTAGTACACTACTACTGATCAGAGCCCTATAAGACCATCTAGTACACTACTACTGATCAGGGCCCTATAAGACCATCTAGTACACTACTACTGATCAGGGCCCTATAAGACCATCTAGTACACTACTACTGATTAGGGCCCTATAAGACCATCTAGTACACTACTACTGATCAGAGCCCTATAAGACCATCTAGTACACTACTACTGATCAGAGCCCTATAAGACCATCTAGTACACTACTACTGATCAGGGCCCTATAAGACCATCTAGTACACTACTACTGATCAGAGCCCTATAAGACCATCTAGTACACTACTACTGATCAGGGCCCTATAAGACCATCTAGTACACTACTACTGATCAGAGCCACTGATCAGAGCCCTATAAGACCATCTAGTACACTACTACTGATCAGGGCCCTATAAGACCATCTAGTACACTACTACTGATCAGGGCCCTATAAGACCATCTAGTACACTACTACTGATCAGAGCCCTATAAGACCATCTAGTACACTACTACTGATCAGAGCCCTATAAGACCATCTAGTACACTACTACTGATCAGGGCCCTATAAGACCATCTAGTACACTACTACTGATCAGAGCCCTATAAGACCATCTAGTACACTACTACTGATCAGAGCCCTATAAGACCATCTAGTACACTACTACTGATCAGGGCCCTATAAGACCATCTAGTACACTACTACTGATCAGAGCCCTATAAGACCATCTAGTACACTACTACTGATCAGGGCCCTATAAGACCATCTAGTACACTACTACTGATCAGAGCCGCCCTATAAGACCATCTAGTACACTACTACTGATCAGAGCCCTATAAGACCATCTAGTACACTACTACTGATCAGGGCCCTATAAGACCATCTAGTACACTACTACTGATCAGAGCCCTATAAGACCATCTAGTACACTACTACTGATCAGGGCCCTATAAGACCATCTAGTACACTACTACTGATCAGGACCCTATAAGACCATCTAGTACACTACTACTGATCAGAGCCCTATAAGACCATCTAGTACACTACTACTGATCAGGGCCCTATAAGACCATCTAGTACACTACTACTGATCAGAGCCCTATAAGACCATCTAGTACACTACTACTGATCAGAGCCCTATAAGACCATCTAGTACACTACTACTGATCAGAGCCCTATAAGACCATCTAGTACACTACTACTGATCAGGGCCTATAAGACCATCTAGTACACTACTACTGATCAGAGCCCTATAAGACCATCTAGTACACTACTACTGATCAGGGCCCTATAAGACCATCTAGTACACTACTACTGATCAGGGCCCTATAAGACCATCTAGTACACTACTACTGATCAGGGCCCTATAAGACCATCTAGTACACTACTACTGATCAGAGCCGCCCTATAAGACCATCTAGTACACTACTACTGATCAGAGCCGCCCTATAAGACCATCTGGTACACTACTACTGATCAGGGCCCTATAAGACCATCTAGTACACTACTACTGATTATGGCCCTATAAGACCATCTAGTACACTACTACTGATCAGAGCCCTATAAGACCATCTGGTACACTACTACTGATCAGAGCCGCCCTATAAGACCATCTAGTACACTACTACTGATCAGAGCCGCCCTATAAGACCATCTGGTACACTACTACTGATCAGAGCCGCCCTATAAGACCATCTAGTACACTACTACTGATCAGAGCCGCCCTATAAGACCATCTAGTACACTACTACTGATCAGAGCCGCCCTGTAAGACCATTTAGTACACTACTACTGATTATGGCCCTATAAGACCATCTAGTACACTACTACTGATTATGGCCCTATAAGACCATCTAGTACACTACTACTGATTAGGGCCCTAAAAGCCCTGGTCAAAGGTAGGGTACTATATAGGGAATAGGGTGCCATTCGAGACGGACACGATGGGAGAATCTCAATTGCAAACACCTCGCGCCGTCTCTCCTCGCCTCCTTCTCAAAACCCATTGGATGAGAAAGCCAGAGGTCCCTCCCCTCTGACCTGAGAGAGGAGAGAACACGCGAGGAGAATGCAATTGAGATTCTCCCAGTGATGGACAGAGACAGTAAGATAGCCGCCGTCACTGTGGTGATGATGTCAGAGTGGCGGGGGAGGCGGGGCTACCTCTGGTCCAGCTCCTTTTGAAGTTCCTTGGTGATGTCATCAATCTTGGACTGAAGTCTCTTCTTCCTCTGTTCTGGAGGCAGGTGAGAGAAGTCCTCAGTAGCTGGAGACTGGGGGGGGGGGGCCGGAGAGAGAGAGGGGGGGGGGCGAGGGGGCAGGAGAGAGAGAGGAGGGGCGAGGGGGCCGGAGAGAGAGAGAGGAGGGCGAGGGGGCCGGAGAGAGAGAGAGGAGGGGCGAGGGGGCCGGAGAGAGAGAGAGGAAGGGCGAGGGGGCCGGAGAGAGAGAGAGGAGGGGCGAGGGGACCGGAGAGAGAGAGAGGAGGGGCGAGGGGGCCGGAGAGAGAGAGAGGAGGGCGAGGGGGCCGGAGAGAGAGAGGAGGGCGAGGGGGCCGGAGAGAGAGAGGAGGGGCGAGGGGGCCGGAGAGAGAGAGGGGAGGGGCGAGGGAGAGAGAGAGGAAGGGCGAGGGGGCCGGAGAGAGAGAGAGGGGCGAGGGGGCCGGAGAGAGAGAGGAGGGGCGAGGGGGCCGGAGAGAGAGAGAGGAGGGGCGAGGGGGCCGGAGATAGAGAGAGAGGAGAGGAGGGGCCCGGAGAGAGAGAGAGAGGAGAGGCCCGGAGAGAGAGAGAGAGGAGGGGCCCGGAGAGAGAGAGGAGGTGGCGAGAGACGGGGTGCGGGAGAGAGAGAGAGACAATGACATTTGAAATGTCTATTATTTTTAACATTTTGTGAGTTTAATGTTTACTGTACGTTTTTACTGTTTATTATCTAGTTCACTTGCTTTGGCAATGTTAACATGCATTTCCCATGACAATAAAACCACTTACATTTAATAGAGAGGAGGGGTGAGAGAGAGAGGAGGGGTGAGAGAGAGAGAGGGGAGGGAGAGAGCGGGTGAGCGAGAGAAAGCGAGAGAGCGAGCGAGATAGATGAGGGTGAGGTGTTACACATGCTCACACACAGAGAAAAGAAACGTGTTGGACATAAACCTGAGTTAAACCTGAGTTAGTGATAAATATCCCTCAGTTATTACCGAAACTGCTTTAAACCCTCAAAACCAGACATGGGATCTGTTAAAGCCCTCAAAACCAGACATGGGATCTGTTTAAACCCTGCAAACCAGACATGGGTTCTGTCCCAATGTCTCTCCTTCCTCCTGAAGTGTACACTTCCACCATATGAAAGGAAATGACTGGCATAAGAAATGTGGTAAGAATAACTCCCACCAGCCCACGTCTCCACCAATCTAACGCTGTAATAACTCCCACGTCTCCACCAATCTAACGCTGTAATAACTCCCACGTCTCCACCAATCTAACGCTGTATTAACTCCCACGTCTCCACCAATCTAACGCTGTAATAACTCCCACGTCTCCACCAATCTAACGCTGTAATAACTCCCACGTCTCCACCAATCTAACGCTGTATTAACTCCCACGTCTCCACCAATCTAACGCTGTAATAACTCCCACGTCTCCACCAATCTAACGCTGTAATAACTCCCACGTCTCCACCAATCTAACGCTGTAATAACTCCCACGTCTCCACCAATCTAACGCTGTAATAACTCCCACGTCTCCACCAATCTAACGCTGTAATAACTCCCACGTCTCCACCAATCTAACGCTGTAATAACTCCCACGTCTCCACCAATCTAACGCTGTAATAACTCCCACGTCTCCACCAATCTAACGCTGTAATAACTCCCACGTCTCCACCAATCTAACGCTGTAATAACTCCCACGTCTCCACCAATCTAACGCTGTAATAACTCCCACGTCTCCACCAATCTAACGCTGTAATAACTCCCACGTCTCCACCAATCTAACGCTGTAATAACTCCCACGTCTCCACCAATCTAACGCTGTAATAACTCCCACGTCTCCACCAATCTAACGCTGTAATAACTCCCACGTCTCCACCAATCTAACGCTGTAATAACTCCCACGTCTCCACCAATCTAACGCTGTAATAACTCCCACGTCTCCACCAATCTAACGCTGTAATAACTCCCACGTCTCCACCAATCTAACGCTGTAATAACTCCCACGTCTCCACCAATCTAACGCTGTAATAACTCCCACGTCTCCACCAATCTAACGCTGTAATAACTCCCACGTCTCCACCAATCTAACGCTGTAATAACTCCCACGTCTCCACCAATCTAACGCTGTAATAACTCCCACGTCTCCACCAATCTAACGCTGTAATAACTCCCACGTCTCCACCAATCTAACGCTGTAATAACTCCCACGTCTCCACCAATCTAACGCTGTAATAACTCCCACGTCTCCACCAATCTAACGCTGCAATAACTCCCACGTCTCCACCAATCTAACGCTGTAATAACTCCCACGTCTCCACCAATCTAACGCTGTAATAACTCCCACGTCTCCACCAATCTAACGCTGTAATAACTCCCACGTCTCCACCAATCTAACGCTGTAATAACTCCCACGTCTCCACCAATCTAACGCTGTAATAACTCCCACGTCTCCACCAATCTAACGCTGTAATAACTCCCACGTCTCCACCAATCTAACGCTGTAATAACTCCCACGTCTCCACCAATCTAACGCTGTAATAACTCCCACGTCTCCACCAATCTAACGCTGTAATAACTCCCACGTCTCCACCAATCTAACGCTGTAATAACTCCCACGTCTCCACCAATCTAACGCTGTAATAACTCCCACGTCTCCACCAATCTAACGCTGTAATAACTCCCACGTCTCCACCAATCTAACGCTGTAATAACTCCCACGTCTCCACCAATCTAACGCTGTAATAACTCCCACGTCTCCACCAATCTAACGCTGTAATAACTCCCACGTCTCCACCAATCTAACGCTGTAATAACTCCCACGTCTCCACCAATCTAACGCTGTAATAACTCCCACGTCTCCACCAATCTAACGCTGTAATAACTCCCACGTCTCCACCAATCTAACGCTGTAATAACTCCCACGTCTCCACCAATCTAACGCTGTAATAACTCCCACGTCTCCACCAATCTAACGCTGTAATAACTCCCACGTCTCCACCAATCTAACGCTGTAATAACTCCCACGTCTCCACCAATCTAACGCTGTAATAACTCCCACGTCTCCACCAATCTAACGCTGTAATAACTCCCACCAGCCCACGTCTCCACCAATCTAACGCTGTAATAACTCCCACGTCTCCACCAATCTAACGCTGTAATAACTCCCACGTCTCCACCAATCTAACGCTGTAATAACTCCCACGTCTCCACCAATCTAACGCTGTAATAACTCCCACGTCTCCACCAATCTAACGCTGTAATAACTCCCACGTCTCCACCAATCTAACGCTGTAATAACTCCCACGTCTCCACCAATCTAACGCTGTAATAACTCCCACGTCTCCACCAATCTAACGCTGTAATAACTCCCACGTCTCCACCAATCTAACGCTGTAATAACTCCCACGTCTCCACCAATCTAACGCTGTAATAACTCCCACGTCTCCACCAATCTAACGCTGTAATAACTCCCACGTCTCCACCAATCTAACGCTGTAATAACTCCCACGTCTCCACCAATCTAACGCTGTAATAACTCCCACGTCTCCACCAATCTAACGCTGTAATAACTCCCACGTCTCCACCAATCTAACGCTGCAATAACTCCCACGTCTCCACCAATCTAACGCTGTAATAACTCCCACGTCTCCACCAATCTAACGCTGTAATAACTCCCACGTCTCCACCAATCTAACGCTGCAATAACTCCCACGTCTCCACCAATCTAACGCTTTTACATTTGTGGGATGTAGTGAACAAGTGCACACTTCAGGAGACAGGAGATATTATAGTACTGCTGGTTGTTACCTTTGTCCTCTAAACACCTCCAGAGTACTGACTGGTGGGGGCCTGGATTACATCTAACCGTAACCATAGGAACCCTGATCTAAACCGTAACCACAGGAAGTGTTACCATGATCACATCTAACCGTAGACCATAGGAACCCTGATCTAAACCGTAACCACAGGAAGTGTTACCATGTCAACTACCATGGAAAGAGAACACCAGTCAGTACTGTGGAGGTGGAGGCCTGGATTACATCTAACCGTAACCATAGGAACCCTGATCTAAACCGTAACCACAGGAAGTGTTACCATGTGCTTGCCAGAATTGATCCTCTGGAACTTGAGAAGGATGGACACTCATCGTGAGACACACAGATAAACAGAAACACACACATGTATTGTGACATCTTCAGACGTTGTAAACAAACAACAAAATGTTCTCATCCACCAATCAGCATTGGGCTTCCTGTCCATCTAGCCCAGGGCCGTCCAATCCTGGTCCTGGAGGGCCCAAACACTTCTGGTTTTCATCCTGTCCTTCTAATTAGGGACTAATTCAGACCTGGGACACCAGGTGAGTGTAATTAACTACCAGGTAGAAACTAAAACAAGAAGTGTTTGGGCCCTCCAGGACCGGGATTGGACAGCCCTGATCTAGCCAATGAGTCTCTGTTGTTGGTGCGAAACCCTGGACCCCTGTGACTCACCTGAGTATGGTGGTTAACCAATACACTGATCTGGGACCAGTTTTCCTCCCATAATCCTAAATGGATTCATTAGATACTAACCTAACCACTGATCTAGGACCAGATTACCCTCCTATAATCCTAACCTGATCCATTAGGAGGGGAAACACCAAACTGTCCTCAGATCTAGGGAGACTCACCGGTCTGTGTAGGGCCCTGAAGGTAGCAAGGCGAGGTTTGACAGAACGGTTAAACTCCCAGCTTAGAGAGGGGGAGGGGTTAGGGGGACAGGGGGGGGGGGGAGGGGGCAGAGATAGAGGGGGGTGAGAACTGGGGAGGGAAGGACAAGGAAAAGGAGGAAGACAAGGTGGGAAAGGGGAAAACCACTGGAGAAGGGGGAGGGAGAAGGAGGGATAGACGCCATAAAGAAAAACAAAGAGGATTAAGGCTATGAGAAAAGAGAAGAAAATACCCTGAAGAAACACTATGTAGAGATATAGAATCATTACACACACACATAGAGAGAGCTCTTTGAATTGAGAGAGAAAGAGACATCGCTGGAATTGGCCCCTCAGGTGAAAGAGGGGAGCAGAGAGAGAGACACATCTATGAAATTGGCCCCTCAGGTATAAGAGGGGAGCAGAGAGGTGTGTGTATAGAGGGGGGTCTGATTACCCAACACTAAGAACTATCCTAACCCCCGACCAGGCTTGTCCAATGACAGAGAGGAAGGATGAACAGAACGCTGTAGCCCAATGACAGAGAGGAAGGATGAACAGAACGCTGTAGCCCAATGACAGAGAGGAAGGATGAACAGAACGCTGTAGCCCAATGACAGAGAGGAAGGATGAACAGAACGCTGTAGCCCAATGACAGAGAGGAAGGATGAACAGAACGCTGTAGCCCAATGACAGAGAGGAAGGATGAACAGAACGCTGTAGCCCAATGACAGAGAGGAAGGATGAACAGAACGCTGTAGCCCAATGACAGAGAGGAAGGATGAACAGAACGCTGTAGCCCAATGACAGAGAGGAAGGATGAACAGAACGCTGTAGCCCAATGACAGAGAGGAAGGATGAACAGAACGCTGTAGTCCAATGACAGAGAGGAAGGATGAACAGAACGCTGTAGCCCAATGACAGAGAGGAAGGATGAACAGAACGCTGTAGCCCAATGACAGAGAGGAAGGATGAACAGAACGCTGTAGCCCAATGACAGAGAGGAAGGATGAACAGAACGCTGTAGCCCAATGACAGAGAGGAAGGATGAACAGAATGCT
>NC_092087.1:97290371-97294831 GCF_045679555.1 Salvelinus alpinus | reverse complement strand
CTAACGCTGTAATAACTCCCACGTCTCCACCAATCTAACGCTGTAATAACTCCCACGTCTCCACCAATCTAACGCTGTAATAACTCCCACGTCTCCACCAATCTAACGCTGTAATAACTCCCACGTCTCCACCAATCTAACGCTGTAATAACTCCCACGTCTCCACCAATCTAACGCTGTAATAACTCCCACGTCTCCACCAATCTAACGCTGTAATAACTCCCACGTCTCCACCAATCTAACGCTGTAATAACTCCCACGTCTCCACCAATCTAACGCTGTAATAACTCCCACGTCTCCACCAATCTAACGCTGTAATAACTCCCACGTCTCCACCAATCTAACGCTGTAATAACTCCCACGTCTCCACCAATCTAACGCTGCAATAACTCCCACGTCTCCACCAATCTAACGCTGTAATAACTCCCACGTCTCCACCAATCTAACGCTGTAATAACTCCCACGTCTCCACCAATCTAACGCTGTAATAACTCCCACGTCTCCACCAATCTAACGCTGTAATAACTCCCACGTCTCCACCAATCTAACGCTGTAATAACTCCCACGTCTCCACCAATCTAACGCTGTAATAACTCCCACGTCTCCACCAATCTAACGCTGTAATAACTCCCACGTCTCCACCAATCTAACGCTGTAATAACTCCCACGTCTCCACCAATCTAACGCTGTAATAACTCCCACGTCTCCACCAATCTAACGCTGTAATAACTCCCACGTCTCCACCAATCTAACGCTGTAATAACTCCCACGTCTCCACCAATCTAACGCTGTAATAACTCCCACGTCTCCACCAATCTAACGCTGTAATAACTCCCACGTCTCCACCAATCTAACGCTGTAATAACTCCCACGTCTCCACCAATCTAACGCTGTAATAACTCCCACGTCTCCACCAATCTAACGCTGTAATAACTCCCACGTCTCCACCAATCTAACGCTGCAATAACTCCCACGTCTCCACCAATCTAACGCTTTTACATTTGTGGGATGTAGTGAACAAGTGCACACTTCAGGAGACAGGAGATATTATAGTACTGCTGGTTGTTACCTTTGTCCTCTAAACACCTCCAGAGTACTGACTGGTGGGGGCCTGGATTACATCTAACCGTAACCATAGGAACCCTGATCTAAACCGTAACCACAGGAAGTGTTACCATGTCAACTACCATGGAAAGAGAACACCAGTCAGTACTGTGGAGGTGGAGGCCTGGATTACATCTAACCGTAACCATAGGAACCCTGATCTAAACCGTAACCACAGGAAGTGTTACCATGTGCTTGCCAGAATTGATCCTCTGGAACTTGAGAAGGATGGACACTCATCGTGAGACACACAGATAAACAGAAACACACACATGTATTGTGACATCTTCAGACGTTGTAAACAAACAACAAAATGTCCTCATCCACCAATCAGCATTGGGCTTCCTGTCCATCTAGCCCAGGGCCGTCCAATCCTGGTCCTGGAGGGCCCAAACACTTCTGGTTTTCATCCTGTCCTTCTAATTAGGGACTAATTCAGACCTGGGACACCAGGTGAGTGTAATTAACTACCAGGTAGAAACTAAAACCAGAAGTGTTTGGGCCCTCCGGGACCGGGATTGGACAGCCCTGATCTAGCCAATGAGTCTCTGTTGTTGGTGCGAAACCCTGGACCCCTGTGACTCACCTGAGTATGGTGGTTAACCAATACACTGATCTGGGACCAGTTTTCCTCCCATAATCCTAAATGGATTCATTAGATACTAACCTAACCACTGATCTAGGACCAGATTACCCTCCTATAATCCTAACCTGATCCATTAGGAGGGGAAACACCAAACTGTCCTCAGATCTAGGGAGACTCACCGGTCTGTGTAGGGCCCTGAAGGTAGCAAGGCGAGGTTTGACAGAACGGTTAAACTCCCAGCTTAGAGAGGGGGAGGGGTTAGGGGGACAGGGGGGGGGGGGAGGGGGCAGAGATAGAGGGGGGTGAGAACTGGGGAGGGAAGGACAAGGAAAAGGAGGAAGACAAGGTGGGAAAGGGGAAAACCACTGGAGAAGGGGGAGGGAGAAGGAGGGATAGACGCCATAAAGAAAAACAAAGAGGATTAAGGCTATGAGAAAAGAGAAGAAAATACCCTGAAGAAACACTATGTAGAGATATAGAATCATTACACACACACATAGAGAGAGCTCTTTGAATTGAGAGAGAAAGAGACATCGCTGGAATTGGCCCCTCAGGTGAAAGAGGGGAGCAGAGAGAGAGACACATCTATGAAATTGGCCCCTCAGGTATAAGAGGGGAGCAGAGAGGTGTGTGTATAGAGGGGGGTCTGATTACCCAACACTAAGAACTATCCTAACCCCCGACCAGGCTTGTCCAATGACAGAGAGGAAGGATGAACAGAACGCTGTAGCCCAATGACAGAGAGGAAGGATGAACAGAACGCTGTAGCCCAATGACAGAGAGGAAGGATGAACAGAACGCTGTAGCCCAATGACAGAGAGGAAGGATGAACAGAACGCTGTAGCCCAATGACAGAGAGGAAGGATGAACAGAACGCTGTAGCCCAATGACAGAGAGGAAGGATGAACAGAACGCTGTAGCCCAATGACAGAGAGGAAGGATGAACAGAACGCTGTAGCCCAATGACAGAGAGGAAGGATGAACAGAACGCTGTAGCCCAATGACAGAGAGGAAGGATGAACAGAACGCTGTAGCCCAATGACAGAGAGGAAGGATGAACAGAACGCTGTAGTCCAATGACAGAGAGGAAGGATGAACAGAACGCTGTAGTCCAATGACAGAGAGGAAGGATGAACAGAACGCTGTAGCCCAATGACAGAGAGGAAGGATGAACAGAACGCTGTAGCCCAATGACAGAGAGGAAGGATGAACAGAACGCTGTAGCCCAATGACAGAGAGGAAGGATGAACAGAATGCTGTAGCCCAATGACAGAGAGGAAGGATGAACAGAATGCTGTAGCCCAATGACAGAGAGGAAGGATGAACAGAATGCTGTAGCCCAATGACAGAGAGGAAGGATGAACAGAATGCTGTAGCCCAATGACAGAGAGGAAGGATGAACAGAATGCTGTAGTCCAATGACAGAGAGGAAGGATGAACAGAACGCTGTAGCCCAATGACAGAGAGGAAGAGAAGAGAGATGGGATGAGGACAGGAGGGAGAGGAAAGAGAAGAGAGATGGGTAGAGAACAGGAGGGAGAGGAAAGAGAAGAGAGATGGGTAGAGAACAGGAGGGAGAGGAAAGAGAAGAGAGATGGGTAGAGGACAGGAGGGAGACGAAAGAGAAGAGAGATGGTATAGGACAGGAGGGAGAGGAAAGAGAAGAGAGATGGGTAGAGGACAGGAGGGAGAGGAAAGAGAAGAGAGATGGGTAGAGAACAGGAGGGAGAGGAAAGAGAAGAGAGATGGGTAGAGGACAGGAGGGAGACGAAAGAGAAGAGAGATGGGTATAGGACAGGAGGGAAAGGCTGGTCGACCCCTGGTCTATTTTACCTGGCTGCTCTTTCTCAAGTGACAGAGCTTAGTGCACACTTTGGAGTGGGGTAGTGTAGGGTGCTAGATTCATCCGTGGGTCGGTTGTCTGAGCGGATGGTTGAGGGGCCGAAACGTTATTATAATAATAATAATAATAATAATAATAATAATAATAAATGTGTACCCAGTAGACCGGCCCCCGGCCAGGCCGAGAAGAGACCGTCCCCCAGTAAGACAGAGAAGAGACCGTCCCCCAGTACGACAGAGAAGAGACCGTCCACCAGTACGACAGAGAAGAGACCGTCCCCCAGTACGACAGAGAAGAGACCGTCCCCCAGTACGACAGAGAAGAGACCGTCCCCCAGTACGACAGAGAAGAGACCGACCCCCAGTAAGACCGAGAAGAGACCGTCCCCCAGTAAGACCGAGAAGAGACCGTCCCCCAGTAAGACCGAGAAGAGACCGTCCCCCAGTACGACAGAGAAGAGACCGTCCCCCAGTACGACAGAGAAGAGACCGTCCCCCAGTACGACAGAGAAGAGACCGTCCCCCAGTACGACAGAGAAGAGACCGTCCCCCAGTACGACAGAGAAGAGACCGTCCCCCAGTACGACAGAGAAGAGACCGTCCCCCAGTAAGGCCGAGAAGAGACCGTCCCCCAGTACGACAGAGAAGAGACCGTCCCCCAGTAAGACAGAGGAGAGACCGTCCCCCAGTAAGGCCGAGGAGAGACCGTCCCCCAGTAAGACAGAGAAGAGACCGTCCCCCAGTAAGGCCGAGAAGAGACCGTCCCCCAGTAAGACAGAGAAGAGACCGTCCCCCAGTAAGGCCGAGAAGAGACCGTCCCCCAGTAAGGCCGAGAAGAGACCGTCCCCCAGTAAGACAGAGAAGAGAACGTCCCCCAGTAAGGCCGAGAAGAGACCGTCCCCCAGCAAGGCCGAGAAGAGACCGTCCC
>NC_092087.1:97205371-97285371 GCF_045679555.1 Salvelinus alpinus | reverse complement strand
GCTTGCAAGCCTCCCCCTTTTTCCTCCAAACATAACAAAGGTAATTATGGCCAAACAGTTCTATTTTTGTTTCATCAGACCAGAGAACATTTCTCCAAAAAGTACAATCTTTGACCCCCTGTGCAGTTGCAAACCGTAGTCTGGCTTTTTTATGGCGGTTTTGGAGCAGTGGCTTCTTCCTTGCTGAGCGGCCTTTCAGGTTGTTGATATAGGACTTGTTTTACTGTGGATATAGATACTTTTGTACCCGTTTCCCCCAGAATCTTCACAGGTTCTTTGCTTTTGTTCTGGGATTGATTTTCACCTTTCGCACCAAAGTACGTTCATCTCTAGGAGACAGAACGCGTCTCCTTCCTGAGTGGTATGACGGCTGTGTGGTCCCATGGTGTTTATACTTGCGTACTATTGTTTGTACAGATGAACGTGGTACCTTCAGGCGTTTGGAAATTGCTCCCAAGGATGAACCAGACTTGTGTAGGTCCACAATTCTTTTTTATGAAGTCTTTGATGATTTCTTTTGATTTTCCCATGATGTCAAGCGTAGAGGCACTGAGTTTGAAGGTAGGCCTTGAAATACATCCAAAGGTACACCTCCAATTGGCTCAAATAATGTCAATTACCCTATCAGAAGCTTCTAAAGCCATGACATCATTTTCTGGAATTTTCCAAGCTGTTTAAAGGCACAGTCAACTTAGTGTATGTAAACTTCTGACCCACTGGAATTGTGATACAGTGAATTATAAGTGAAATAATCTGTCTGTAAACAATTGTTGGAAAAATGACTTGTGTCATGCACAAAGTAGATGTCCTAACCGACTTGCCAAAACTATAGTTGTTAACAAGAAATTTGTGGAATGGTTGAAAAACAAGTTTTAATGACTCCAACCTAAGTGTATGTAAACTTCCGACTTCAACTGTATATATATATATATATATCTCACACACACACACACACACACACACACAACGTGTGGAGACAGATCAGTAGGTAAAGTTACATTAAACAGGTGCGGTATCTCTGTGTAGTAGAAGGTGTTCTGTTCCTTGTTGTATTTCTGGAGCTGGGCGGCGTAGTCGTTCCTGCACTCCTCCGCTGTGTGTGTCTTCACATGGGCATGCTGCTTCACCTGGACAACACACACCTGTATTAACTGGTATACAGGTACGCATGCTGCTTCACCTGGACACACACCTGTATTAACTGGTATATATGCTGCTTCACCTGGACACACACCTGTATTAACTGGTATACAGGTACGCATGCTGCTTCACCTGGACACACACCTGTATTAACTGGTATATATGCTGCTTCACCTGGACACACACCTGTATTAACTGGTATATATGCTGCTTCACCTGGACACACACCTGTATTAACTGGTATACAGGTACGTATGCTGCTTCACCTGGAAACACACCTGTATTAACTGGTATACAGGTACGTATGCTGCTTCACCTGGACACACACACCTGTATTAACTGGTATACATGCTGCTTCACCTGGACACACACCTGTATTAACTGGTATACATGCTGCTTCACCTGGACACACACCTGTATTAACTGGTATATAGGTACGTATGCTGCTTCACCTGGACACACACCTGTATTAACTAGGTATATATGCTGCTTCACCTGGACACACACCTGTATTAACTGGTATATAGGTACGTATGCTGCTTCACCTGGACACACACCTGTATTAACTGGTATACATGCTGCTTCACCTGGACACACACCTGTATTAACTGGTATATATGCTGCTTCACCTGGAAACACACCTGTATTAACTGGTATATATGCTGCTTCACCTGGACACACACCTGTATTAACTGGTATATATGCTGCTTCACCTGGACACACACCTGTATTAACTGGTATATATGCTGCTTCACCTGGAAACACACCTGTATTAACTGGTATATATGCTGCTTCACCTGGACACACACCTGTATTAACTGGTATATATGCTGCTTCACCTGGACACACACCTGTATTAACTGGTATATATGCTGCTTCACCTGGACACACACCTGTATTAACTGGTATACAGGTACGTATGCTGCCTCACCTGGACACACACCTGTATTAACTGGTATATATGCTGCTTCACCTGGACACACACCTGTATTAACTGGTATATATGCTGCTTCACCTGGACACACACCTGTATTAACTGGTATACATGCTGCTTCACCTGGACACACACCTGTATTAACTGGTATATATGCTGCTTCACCTGGAAACACACCTGTATTAACTGGTATATATGCTGCTTCACCTGGACACACACCTGTATTAACTGGTATATATGCTGCTTCACCTGGACACACACCTGTATTAACTGGTATACATGCTGCTTCACCTGGACACACACCTGTATTAACTGGTATATATGCTGCTTCACCTGGACACACACCTGTATTAACTGGTATACATGCTGCTTCACCTGGACACACACCTGTATTAACTGGTATACATGCTGCTTCACCTGGACACACACCTGTATTAACTGGTATATATGCTGCTTCACCTGGACACACACCTGTATTAACTGGTATACATGCTGCTTCACCTGGACACACACCTGTATTAACTGGTATACAGGTACGTATGCTGCCTCACCTGGACACACACCTGTATTAACTGGTATATATGCTGCTTCACCTGGAAACACACCTGTATTAACTGGTATATATGCTGCTTCACCTGGACAACACACACCTGTATTAACTGGTATACATGCTGCTTCACCTGGAAACACACCTGTATTAACTGGTATACATGCTGCTTCACCTGGAAACACACCTGTATTAACTGGTATATATGCTGCTTCACCTGGACACACACCTGTATTATTGGTATCTATGAACGTTGAGGTAATGTGAGTGTGTACCTTCTCAACATCTGCTTTGATGGCGTTTGTGTCGTTCTCAATCTTCTCTGCTTGCTGTGTGGCTTTCTCTGCCTCGCCCCACTCCTTGGCAAAACGCCTCTTAGTCTGCACACACACACACACACACACACCACACACACCACACACACCACACACACCACACACACACACACACACACACACACAGTTAGAGAGTACTTTGTCTGATATTATGAGACTTGGTTGAGTAAGGGTTATAGCAGGGATCATCTACTAGATTCAAACACGGGCCGATTTCTTCCTGAGCAGACGGACGGTCAGGGGGCCGGAACATATTTACACATCATTTGTAGACTGCATATTGACCGCAAGAAGCCCAAACAGATAGAATTGTTGACTAAAACAATCATTTCAAACCTCGCTTACATTTATATACGATCAGGTCTCTCTATTGGGTGAGGGAATACTTGGGGACAGATTTCCAACAATGTAAATCACTTGGAGCTGACTTCCTGGTGCTGCTGGGATTCTCTGCCTCTAACCCTGTTACAGGGGCTGAGTCACTGGCTTCCTGGTGCTGCTGGGATTCTCTGCCTCTAACCCTGTTACAGGGGCTGAGTCACTGGCTTACTGGTGCTGCTGGGATTCTCTGCCTCTAACCCTGTTACAGGGGCTGAGTCACTGGCTTACTGGTGCTGCTGGGATTCTCTGCCTCTAACCCTGTTACAGGGGCTGAGTCACTGACTTCCTGGTGCTGCTGGGATTCTCTGCCTCTAACCCTGTTACAGGGGCTGAGTCACTGACTTCCTGGTGCTGCTGGGATTCTCTGCCTCTAACCCTGTTACAGGGGCTGAGTCACTGGCTTACTGGTGCTGCTGGGATTCTCTGCCTCTAACCCTGTTACAGGGGCTGAGTCACTGACTTCCTGGTGCTGCTGGGATTCTCTGCCTCTAACCCTGTTACAGGGGCTGAGTCACTGGCTTACTGGTGCTGCTGGGATTCTCTGCCTCTAACCCTGTTACAGGGGCTGAGTCACTGGCTTCCTGGTGCTGCTGGGATTCTCTGCCTCTAACCCTGTTACAGCGGCTGAGTCACTGACTTCCTGGTGCTGCTGGGATTCTCTGCCTCTAACCCTGTTACAGGGGCTGAGTCACTGGCTTCCTGGTGCTGCTGGGATTCTCTGCCTCTAACCCTGTTACAGCGGCTGAGTCACTGACTTCCTGGTGCTGCTGGGATTCTCTGCCTCTAACCCTGTTACAGGGGCTGAGTCACTGGCTTCCTGGTGCTGCTGGGATTCTCTGCCTCTAACCCTGTTACAGGGGCTGAGTCACTGGCTTCCTGGTGCTGCTGGGATTCTCTGCCTCTAACCCTGTTACAGGGGCTGAGTCACTGGCTTCCTGGTGCTGCTGGGATTCTCTGCCTCTAACCCTGTTACAGGGGCTGAGTCACTGGCTTCCTGGTGCTGCTGGGATTCTCTGCCTCTAACCCTGTTACAGGGGCTGAGTCACTGACTTCCTGCTACTGCTGGGATTCTCTGCCTCTAACCCTGTTACAGGGGCTGAGTCACTGACTTCCTGGTACTGCTGGGATTCTCTGCCTCTAACCCTGTTACAGGGGCTGAGTCACTGACTTCCTGGTACTGCTGGGATTCTCTGCCTCTAACCCTGTTACAGGGGCTGAGTCACTGACTTCCTGGTGTTGCTGGGATTCTCTGCCTCTAACCCTGTTACAGGGGCTGAGTCACTGACTTCCTGGTACTGCTGGGATTCTCTGCCTCTAACCCTGTTACCGGGGCTGAGTCACTGACTTCCTGCTACTGCTGGGATTCTCTGCCTCTAACCCTGTTACAGGGGCTGAGTCACTGACTTCCTGGTACTGCTGGGATTCTCTGCCTCTAACCCTGTTACAGGGGCTGAGTCACTGACTTCCTGGTACTGCTGGGATTCTCTGCCTCTAACCCTGTTACAGGGGCTGAGTCACTGGCTTACTGGTGCTGCTGGGATTCTCTGCCTCTAACCCTGTTACAGGGGCTGAGTCACTGGCTTCCTGGTGCTGCTGGGATTCTCTGCCTCTAACCCTGTTACAGGGGCTGAGTCACTGGCTTCCTGGTGCTGCTGGGATTCTCTGCCTCTAACCCTGTTACAGGGGCTGAGTCACTGGCTTCCTGGTGCTGCTGGGATTCTCTGCCTCTAACCCTGTTACAGGGGCTGAGTCACTGGCTTCCTGGTGCTGCTGGGATTCTCTGCCTCTAACCCTGTTACAGGGGCTGAGTCACTGGCTTACTGGTGCTCTTCCATGCCGTCCCTATGAGTGGTGCATCACTTGAGTGGGTTGAGTCACTGACGTGGTCTTCCTGTCTGGGTTGGCTCCCCCTCTTGGGTTGTGCCGTGGCGGAGATCTTTGTGGGCTATACTCGGCCTTGTCTCAGGATGGTAAGTTGGTGGTTGAAGATATCCCTCTAGTGGTGCGGGGGCTGTGCTTTGGCAAAGTGGGTGTGGTTATATCCTGCCTGTTTGGCCCTGTCCGGGGGTATCATCGGATGGGGCCACAGTGTCTCCCGACCCCTCCTGTCTCAGCCTCCAGTGCTTATGCTGCAGTGGTTTATGTGTCGGGGGGCTAGGGTCAGTCTGTTATATATGGAGTATTTCTCCTGTCTTATCCAGTATCCTGTTTGAATTTAAGTCTCTCCTTCTCTCTCTCGGGGGACCTGAGCCCTAGGACCATGCCTCAGGACTACCTGGCATGATGACTCCTTGCTGTCCCCAGTCCACCTGGCCGTGCTGCTGCTCCAGTTTCAACTGTTCTGCCTGCGGCTATGGAACCCTGACCTGTTCACTGGACGTGCTACCTGTCCCAGATCTGCTGTTTTCAACTCTCTAGAGACAGCAGGAGCGGTAGAGATACTCTTAATGATCGGCTATGAAAAGCCAACTGAAATTTACTCCTGAGGTGCTGACCTGTTGCACTACTGTGATTATTATTATTTGACCATGCTGGTCATTTATGAACATTTGAACATCTTGGCCATGTTCTGTTATAATCTCCACCCGGCACAGCCAGAAGAGGACTGGCCACCCCTCATAGCCTGGTTCCTCTCTAGGTTTCTTCCTAGGTTTTGGCCTTTCTAGGGAGTTTTTCCTAGCCACTGTGCTTCTACCCCTGCATTGCTTGCTGTTTGGGGTTTTAGGCTGGGTTTCTGTACAGCACTTTGAGATATCAGCTGATGTAAGAAGGACTTAATAAATACATTTGATTTGTCCAACAATTAACATTCAACAAATAAATACATTTTCCTCAGAAAACTTGGGGGGGGCCAATCAAAACCACCCGCGGGCCGACGGTTGGGGAACCGTGGGTTATTGGGATTATAACACGTCACTCTCAATCACACACACACAGAAACTCACATTCTCTAGCTGTTTAAAACTGATCTCCAAGTTCTGTTGAGCTTTTTTGGCATCGGCCAGGTACTGTGGGGAGGGGAGGAGGAGGGGAGAGGAAGAGGGGAGAGGGGAGGGGAGGAAGAGGGGAGAGGGGAGGCAGGAGGAGGGGAGGAAGAGGGGAGAGGAGGGGAGAGAGAGAGATTAGTTAGACAACATCAAAGTGAGTTCAACATGTCAGTGATGTTATCTCCCTCCCTCCCTCTCTCTCTCCCTCACTGTTTTGCGTTCTTGTTTGAGGTCCTGAAGGTATTTGGTGAGTTCTACACAGATTCCAGTCATCATGTTCTCTGCTATCAGCTCTCTCTGGCCCGCATAGTCATTCAGCTCATTCACAATGTCCTGGAACGACTGGTGATTGGTGAACCTGCAGGTGGAGGGGCAACAAGACAGAATGTTATTGGTTCACTTCCAGGAAACAGGGGTAAAGAGTTGTATGTGATTGGTGGGACAAATAAATCTGTCTGTCTAAGACTAAGACAAACACGAGTGACAAAGGATAAGCACAGCGTTCATCTGATAATCACTAACTGATTAGAGAGAGGACAGACAGACAGACAGACAGACAGACAGACAGACAGACAGACAGACAGACAGACAGACAGACAGACAGATAAACAGACAGAGAAGGAGAGAGAGCGAGACAGACAGACAGACAGACAGACAGACAGACAGACAGACAGACAGACAGACACAGACAGACAGACAGCTCACCCGCACTCCTGCTCCTCTTTGCTGCCTCGTTTAAGGTATTTCTTGGAGAGGTTTCTGAGAGGGAGAGAGAATGTCAGGGTTACATTCTAACAACTAATTAAAATACACAGACACACTGCACAGACAGACACACAGACACACACTGCACAGACAGACACACTGCACAGACAGACAGACAGACACACTGCACAGACAGACAACAGACACACTGCACAGACAGACAGACAGACACTGCACAGACAGACAGACAGACACACTGCACAGACAGACAGACAGACACACTGCACAGACAGACAGACAGACACACTGCACAGACAGACAGACAGACACACTGCACAGACAGACAGACAGACACACTGCACAGACAGACAGACAGACACACTGCACAGACAGACAGACAGACACACTGCACAGACAGACAGACACAATGCACAGACAGAAAGACACACTGCACAGACAGACACACTGCACAGACAGACAGACACACTGCACAGACAGACAGACACACTGACCAGACAGACACACTGACCAGACAGACAGACACACTGCACAGACAGACAGACACACTGCACAGACAGACAGACAGACACACTGCACAGACAGACAGACAGACACACTGCACAGACAGACAGACACACTGCACAGACAGACAGACACACTGCACAGACAGACACACTGCACAGACAGACAGACACACTGCACAGACAGACAGACACACTGCACAGACAGACACAATGCACAGACAGACACAATGCACAGACAGACAGACACACTGACCAGACAGACACACTGACCAGACAGACAGACACACTGACCAGACAGACAGACACACTGCACAGACAGACAGACAGACACACTGCACAGACAGACAGACAGACACACTGCACAGACAGACAGACAGACACACTGCACAGACAGACAGACAGACACACTGCACAGACAGACAGACAGACACACTGCACAGACAGACACACTGCACAGACAGACAGACACACTGCACAGACAGACAGACACACTGACCAGACAGACACACTGCACAGACAGACAGACACACTGACCAGACAGACACACTGCACAGACAGACAGACACACTGACCAGACAGACAGACACACTGACCAGACAGACAGACACACTGCACAGACAGACAGACAGACACACTGCACAGACAGACAGACAGACACACTGCACAGACAGACACACTGCACAGACAGACAGACACACTGCACAGACAGACAGACACACTGCACAGACAGACACACTGCACAGACAGACACAATGCACAGACAGACACAATGCACAGACAGACACAATGCACATACAGACAGACACACTGACCAGACAGACACACTGACCAGACAGACAGACACACTGACCAGACAGACAGACACACTGCACAGACAGACACACTGCACAGACAGACACACTGCACAGACAGACACACTGCACAGACAGACAGACACAATGCACATACAGACAGACACACACAATGCACATACAGACAGACACACAAACTGCACAGAGGGACAGACAGACAGACAGACACACTGCACAGACACAGACAGACAGGTAGACAGGCACACTGCACAGACAGATAGACAGACAGACAGACAGACAGACACCTGAGTTGCTTGGCGTAGTTCTGTTCTATCTCGGTCCGTTCTCTGACAAACTTGACGTATCGGTCCACCAGATCCAGTCCTGACTGGGTGTGTTTATCAATACCATCATACTGGTCCTACAGACAGGAGAGACAGAACAGGGTTAGATACCGGACTGATACAACACACTGTTCCTCTATACAGTACAGCTGTAATAGTACTACTAGTTACTGATATAACACTCCTCTATACAGTACAGCTGTAGTAGTACTACTAGTTACTGATATAACACTCCTCTATACAGTACAGCTGTAGTAGTACTACTAGTTACTGATATAACACACTGTTTCTCTATACAGTACAGCTGTAGTAGTACTACTAGTTACTGATATAACACTCCTCTATACAGTACAGCTGTAATAGTACTACTAGTTACTGATATAACACTCCTCTATACAGTACAGCTGTAATAGTACTACTAGTTACTGATAACACTCCTCTATACAGTACAGCTGTAATAGTACTACTAGTTACTGATATAACACTCCTCTATACAGTACAGCTGTAGTAGTACTACTAGTTACTGATATAACACTCCTCTATACAGTACAGCTGTAGTAGTACTACTAGTTACTGATATAACACACTGTTCCTCTATACAGTACAGCTGTAGTAGTACTACTAGTTACTGATATAACACTCCTCTATACAGTACAGCTGTAGTAGTACTACTAGTTACTGATATAACACACTGTTCCTCTATACAGTACAGCTGTAGTAGTACTACTAGTTACTGATATAACACACTGTTCCTCTATACAGTACAGCTGTAGTAGTACTACTAGTTACTGATATAACACACTGTTCCTCTATACAGTACAGCTGTAGTAGTACTACTAGTTACTGATATAACACACTGTTCCTCTATACAGTACAGCTGTAATAGTACTACTAGTTACTGATAACACTCCTCTATACAGTACAGCTGTAATAGTACTACTAGTTACTGATATAACACTCCTCTATACAGTACAGCTGTAGTAGTACTACTAGTTACTGATATAACACACTGTTCCTCTATACAGTACAGCTGTAGTAGTACTACTAGTTACTGATATAACACACTGTTCCTCTATACAGTACAGCTGTAGTAGTACTACTAGTTACTGATATAACACTCCTCTATACAGTACAGCTGTAGTAGTACTACTAGTCACTGATATAACACACTGTTCCTCTATACAGTACAGCTGTAGTAGTACTACTAGTTACTGATATAACACACTGTTCCTCTATACAGTACAGTGTAGTAGTACTACTAGTTACTGATATAACACACTGTTCCTCTATACAGTAGAGCTGTAGTAGTACTACTAGTTACTGATATAACACTCCTCTATACAGTACAGCTGTAATAGTACTACTAGTTACTGATATAACACTCCTCTATACAGTACAGCTGTAATAGTATTACTAGTTACTGATAACACTCCTCTATACAGTACAGCTGTAATAGTACTACTAGTTACTGATATAACACTCCTCTATACAGTACAGCTGTAGTAGTACTACAAGTTACTGATATAACACTCCTCTATACAGTACAGCTGTAGTAGTACTACTAGTTACTGATATAACACACTGTTCCTCTATACAGTACAGCTGTAGTAGTACTACTAGTTACTGATATAACACTCCTCTATACAGTACAGCTGTAGTAGTACTACTAGTTACTGATATAACACACTGTTCCTCTATACAGTACAGCTGTAGTAGTACTACTAGTTACTGATATAACACACTGTTCCTCTATACAGTACAGCTGTAGTAGTACTACTAGTTACTGATATAACACACTGTTCCTCTATACAGTACAGCTGTAATAGTACTACTAGTTACTGATAACACTCCTCTATACAGTACAGCTGTAATAGTACTACTAGTTACTGATATAACACTCCTCTATACAGTACAGCTGTAGTAGTACTACTAGTTACTGATAACACTCCTCTATACAGTACAGCTGTAATAGTACTACTAGTTACTGATATAACACTCCTCTATACAGTACAGCTGTAGTAGTACTACTAGTTACTGATATAACACACTGTTCCTCTATACAGTACAGCTGTAATAGTACTACTAGTTACTGATAACACTCCTCTATACAGTACAGCTGTAATAGTACTACTAGTTACTGATATAACACTCCTCTATACAGTACAGCTGTAGTAGTACTACTAGTTACTGATATAACACACTGTTCCTCTATACAGTACAGCTGTAGTAGTACTACTAGTTACTGATATAACACACTGTTCCTCTATACAGTACAGCTGTAGTAGTACTACTAGTTACTGATATAACACTCCTCTATACAGTACAGCTGTAGTAGTACTACTAGTCACTGATATAACACACTGTTCCTCTATACAGTACAGCTGTAGTAGTACTACTAGTTACTGATATAACACACTGTTCCTCTATACAGTACAGCTGTAGTAGTACTACTAGTTACTGATATAACACACTGTTCCTCTATACAGTACAGCTGTAGTAGTACTACTAGTTACTGATATAACACTCCTCTATACAGTACAGCTGTAAAAGTACTACTAGTTACTGATATAACACTCCTCTATACAGTACAGCTGTAATAGTACTACTAGTTACTGATAACACTCCTCTATACAGTACAGCTGTAATAGTACTACTAGTTACTGATATAACACTCCTCTATACAGTACAGCTGTAGTAGTACTACTAGTTACTGATATAACACTCCTCTATACAGTACAGCTGTAGTAGTACTACTAGTTACTGATATAACACACTGTTCCTCTATACAGTACAGCTGTAGTAGTACTACTAGTTACTGATATAACACTCCTCTATACAGTACAGCTGTAGTAGTACTACTAGTTACTGATATAACACTCCTCTATACAGTACAGCTGTAGTAGTACTACTAGTTACTGATATAACACACTGTTCCTCTATACAGTACAGCTGTAGTAGTACTACTAGTTACTGATATAACACACTGTTCCTCTATACAGTACAGCTGTAGTAGTACTACTAGTTACTGATATAACACTCCTCTATACAGTACAGCTGTAATAGTACTACTAGTTACTGATATAACACTCCTCTATACAGTACAGCTGTAGTAGTACTACTAGTTACTGATATAACACTCCTCTATACAGTACAGCTGTAGTAGTACTACTAGTTACTGATATAACACACTGTTCCTCTATACAGTACAGCTGTAGTAGTACTACTAGTTACTGATATACCACTCCTCTATACAGTACAGCTGTAGTAGTACTACTAGTTACTGATATACCACTCCTCTATACAGTACAGCTGTAGTAGTACTACTAGTTACTGATATAACACACTGTTCTTCTATACAGTACAGCTGTAGTAGTACTACTAGTTACTGATATAACACTCCTCTATACAGTACAGCTGTAGTAGTACTACTAGTTACTGATATAACACACTGTTCCTCTATACAGTACAGCTGTAGTAGTACTACTAGTTACTGATATAACACACTGTTCCTCTATACAGTACAGCTGTAGTAGTACTACTAGTTACTGATATAACACACTGTTCCTCTATACAGTACAGCTGTAGTAGTACTACTAGTTACTGATATAACACTCCTCTATACAGTACAGCTGTAATAGTACTACTAGTTACTGATATAACACACTGTTCCTCTATACAGTACAGCTGTAGTAGTACTACTAATTACTGATATAACACTCCTCTATACAGTACAGTTGTAGTAGTACTACTAGTTACTGATATAACACTCCTCTATACAGTACAGCTGTAATAGTACTACTAGTTACTGATATAACACACTGTTCCTCTATACAGTACAGCTGTAGTAGTACTACTAATTACTGATATAACACACTGTTCCTCTATACAGTACAGTTGTAATAGTACTACTAGTTACTGATACAACACACTGTTCCTCTATACAGTACAGCTGTAGTAGTACTACTAGTTACTGATATAACACACTGTTCCTCTATACAGTACAGCTGTAGTAGTACTACTAGTTACTGATATAACACTCCTCTATACAGTACAGCTGTAATAGTACTACTAGTTACTGATATAACACACTGTTCCTCTATACAGTACAGCTGTAGTAGTACTACTAATTACTGATATAACACTCCTCTATACAGTACAGTTGTAGTAGTACTACTAGTTACTGATATAACACTCCTCTATACAGTACAGCTGTAATAGTACTACTAGTTACTGATATAACACACTGTTCCTCTATACAGTACAGTTGTAATAGTACTACTAGTTACTGATACAACACACTGTTCCTCTATACAGTACAGCTGTAATAGTACTACTAGTTACTGCTATAACACTCCTCTATACAGTACAGCTGTAATAGTACTACTAGTTACTGATACAACACACTGTTCCTCTATACAGTACAGCTGTAATAGTACTACTAGCTACTGATATAACACACTGTTCCTCTATACAGTACAGCTGTAATAGTACTACTAGTTACTGATATAACACTCCTCTATACAGTACAGCTGTAATAGTACTACTAGTTACTGATATAACACTCCTCTATACAGTACAGCTGTAGTAGTACTACTAGTTACTGATATAACACACTGTTCCTCTATACAGTACAGCTGTAGTAGTACTACTAGTTACTGATATAACACACTGTTCCTCTATACAGTACAGCTGTAGTAGTACTACTAGTTACTGATATAACACTCCTCTATACAGTACAGCTGTAGTAGTACTACTAGTCACTGATATAACACACTGTTCCTCTATACAGTACAGCTGTAGTAGTACTACTAGTTACTGATATAACACACTGTTCCTCTATACAGTACAGCTGTAGTAGTACTACTAGTTACTGATATAACACACTGTTCCTCTATACAGTACAGCTGTAGTAGTACTACTAGTTACTGATATAACACTCCTCTATACAGTACAGCTGTAATAGTACTACTAGTTACTGATATAACACACTGTTCCTCTATACAGTACAGCTGTAGTAGTACTACTAATTACTGATATAACACTCCTCTATACAGTACAGTTGTAGTAGTACTACTAGTTACTGATATAACACTCCTCTATACAGTACAGCTGTAATAGTACTACTAGTTACTGATATAACACACTGTTCCTCTATACAGTACAGCTGTAGTAGTACTACTAATTACTGATATAACACACTGTTCCTCTATACAGTACAGTTGTAATAGTACTACTAGTTACTGATACAACACACTGTTCCTCTATACAGTACAGCTGTAATAGTACTACTAGTTACTGCTATAACACTCCTCTATACAGTACAGCTGTAATAGTACTACTAGTTACTGATACAACACACTGTTCCTCTATACAGTACAGCTGTAATAGTACTACTAGCTACTGATATAACACACTGTTCCTCTATACAGTACAGCTGTAATAGTACTACTAGTTACTGATATAACACTCCTCTATACAGTACAGCTGTAATAGTACTACTAGTTACTGATATAACACTCCTCTATACAGTACAGCTGTAGTAGTACTACTAGTTACTGATATAACACACTGTTCCTCTATACAGTACAGCTGTAGTAGTACTACTAGTTACTGATATAACACACTGTTCCTCTATACAGTACAGCTGTAGTAGTACTACTAGTTACTGATATAACACTCCTCTATACAGTACAGCTGTAGTAGTACTACTAGTCACTGATATAACACACTGTTCCTCTATACAGTACAGCTGTAGTAGTACTACTAGTTACTGATATAACACACTGTTCCTCTATACAGTACAGCTGTAGTAGTACTACTAGTTACTGATATAACACACTGTTCCTCTATACAGTACAGCTGTAGTAGTACTACTAGTTACTGATATAACACTCCTCTATACAGTACAGCTGTAATAGTACTACTAGTTACTGATATAACACTCCTCTATACAGTACAGCTGTAATAGTACTACTAGTTACTGATAACACTCCTCTATACAGTACAGCTGTAATAGTACTACTAGTTACTGATATAACACTCCTCTATACAGTACAGCTGTAGTAGTACTACTAGTTACTGATATAACACTCCTCTATACAGTACAGCTGTAGTAGTACTACTAGTTACTGATATAACACACTGTTCCTCTATACAGTACAGCTGTAGTAGTACTACTAGTTACTGATATAACACTCCTCTATACAGTACAGCTGTAGTAGTACTACTAGTTACTGATATACCACTCCTCTATACAGTACAGCTGTAGTAGTACTACTAGTTACTGATATAACACACTGTTCTTCTATACAGTACAGCTGTAGTAGTACTACTAGTTACTGATATAACACTCCTCTATACAGTACAGCTGTAGTAGTACTACTAGTTACTGATATAACACACTGTTCCTCTATACAGTACAGCTGTAGTAGTACTACTAGTTACTGATATAACACACTGTTCCTCTATACAGTACAGCTGTAGTAGTACTACTAGTTACTGATATAACACACTGTTCCTCTATACAGTACAGCTGTAGTAGTACTACTAGTTACTGATATAACACTCCTCTATACAGTACAGCTGTAATAGTACTACTAGTTACTGATATAACACACTGTTCCTCTATACAGTACAGCTGTAGTAGTACTACTAATTACTGATATAACACTCCTCTATACAGTACAGTTGTAGTAGTACTACTAGTTACTGATATAACACCCCTCTATACAGTACAGCTGTAATAGTACTACTAGTTACTGATATAACACACTGTTCCTCTATACAGTACAGCTGTAGTAGTACTACTAATTACTGATATAACACACTGTTCCTCTATACAGTACAGCTGTAGTAGTACTACTAGTTACTGATATAACACTCCTCTATACAGTACAGCTGTAGTAGTACTACTAGTCACTGATATAACACACTGTTCCTCTATACAGTACAGCTGTAGTAGTACTACTAGTTACTGATATAACACACTGTTCCTCTATACAGTACAGCTGTAGTAGTACTACTAGTTACTGATATAACACTCCTCTATACAGTACAGCTGTAATAGTACTACTAGTTACTGATATAACACTCCTCTATACAGTACAGCTGTAGTAGTACTACTAGTTACTGATATAACACTCCTCTATACAGTACAGCTGTAGTAGTACTACTAGTTACTGATATAACACACTGTTCCTCTATACAGTACAGCTGTAGTAGTACTACTAGTTACTGATATACCACTCCTCTATACAGTACAGCTGTAGTAGTACTACTAGTTACTGATATACCACTCCTCTATACAGTACAGCTGTAGTAGTACTACTAGTTACTGATATAACACACTGTTCTTCTATACAGTACAGCTGTAGTAGTACTACTAGTTACTGATATAACACTCCTCTATACAGTACAGCTGTAGTAGTACTACTAGTTACTGATATAACACACTGTTCCTCTATACAGTACAGCTGTAGTAGTACTACTAGTTACTGATATAACACACTGTTCCTCTATACAGTACAGCTGTAGTAGTACTACTAGTTACTGATATAACACACTGTTCCACTATACAGTACAGCTGTAGTAGTACTACTAGTTACTGATATAACACTCCTCTATACAGTACAGCTGTAATAGTACTACTAGTTACTGATATAACACACTGTTCCTCTATACAGTACAGCTGTAGTAGTACTACTAATTACTGATATAACACACTGTTCCTCTATACAGTACAGTTGTAATAGTACTACTAGTTACTGATACAACACACTGTTCCTCTATACAGTACAGCTGTAGTAGTACTACTAGTTACTGATATAACACACTGTTCCTCTATACAGTACAGCTGTAGTAGTACTACTAGTTACTGATATAACACTCCTCTATACAGTACAGCTGTAATAGTACTACTAGTTACTGATATAACACACTGTTCCTCTATACAGTACAGCTGTAGTAGTACTACTAATTACTGATATAACACTCCTCTATACAGTACAGTTGTAGTAGTACTACTAGTTACTGATATAACACTCCTCTATACAGTACAGCTGTAATAGTACTACTAGTTACTGATATAACACACTGTTCCTCTATACAGTACAGCTGTAGTAGTACTACTAATTACTGATATAACACACTGTTCCTCTATACAGTACAGTTGTAATAGTACTACTAGTTACTGATACAACACACTGTTCCTCTATACAGTACAGCTGTAATAGTACTACTAGTTACTGCTATAACACTCCTCTATACAGTACAGCTGTAATAGTACTACTAGTTACTGATACAACACACTGTTCCTCTATACAGTACAGCTGTAATAGTACTACTAGCTACTGATATAACACACTGTTCCTCTATACAGTACAGCTGTAATAGTACTACTAGTTACTGATATAACACTCCTCTATACAGTACAGCTGTAATAGTACTACTAGTTACTGATATAACACTCCTCTATACAGTACAGCTGTAGTAGTACTACTAGTTACTGATATAACACACTGTTCCTCTATACAGTACAGCTGTAGTAGTACTACTAGTTACTGATATAACACACTGTTCCTCTATACAGTACAGCTGTAGTAGTACTACTAGTTACTGATATAACACTCCTCTATACAGTACAGCTGTAGTAGTACTACTAGTCACTGATATAACACACTGTTCCTCTATACAGTACAGCTGTAGTAGTACTACTAGTTACTGATATAACACACTGTTCCTCTATACAGTACAGCTGTAGTAGTACTACTAGTTACTGATATAACACACTGTTCCTCTATACAGTACAGCTGTAGTAGTACTACTAGTTACTGATATAACACTCCTCTATACAGTACAGCTGTAATAGTACTACTAGTTACTGATATAACACACTGTTCCTCTATACAGTACAGCTGTAGTAGTACTACTAATTACTGATATAACACTCCTCTATACAGTACAGTTGTAGTAGTACTACTAGTTACTGATATAACACTCCTCTATACAGTACAGCTGTAATAGTACTACTAGTTACTGATATAACACACTGTTCCTCTATACAGTACAGCTGTAGTAGTACTACTAATTACTGATATAACACACTGTTCCTCTATACAGTACAGTTGTAATAGTACTACTAGTTACTGATACAACACACTGTTCCTCTATACAGTACAGCTGTAATAGTACTACTAGTTACTGCTATAACACTCCTCTATACAGTACAGCTGTAATAGTACTACTAGTTACTGATACAACACACTGTTCCTCTATACAGTACAGCTGTAATAGTACTACTAGCTACTGATATAACACACTGTTCCTCTATACAGTACAGCTGTAATAGTACTACTAGTTACTGATATAACACTCCTCTATACAGTACAGCTGTAATAGTACTACTAGTTACTGATATAACACTCCTCTATACAGTACAGCTGTAGTAGTACTACTAGTTACTGATATAACACACTGTTCCTCTATACAGTACAGCTGTAGTAGTACTACTAGTTACTGATATAACACACTGTTCCTCTATACAGTACAGCTGTAGTAGTACTACTAGTTACTGATATAACACTCCTCTATACAGTACAGCTGTAGTAGTACTACTAGTCACTGATATAACACACTGTTCCTCTATACAGTACAGCTGTAGTAGTACTACTAGTTACTGATATAACACACTGTTCCTCTATACAGTACAGCTGTAGTAGTACTACTAGTTACTGATATAACACACTGTTCCTCTATACAGTACAGCTGTAGTAGTACTACTAGTTACTGATATAACACTCCTCTATACAGTACAGCTGTAATAGTACTACTAGTTACTGATATAACACTCCTCTATACAGTACAGCTGTAATAGTACTACTAGTTACTGATAACACTCCTCTATACAGTACAGCTGTAATAGTACTACTAGTTACTGATATAACACTCCTCTATACAGTACAGCTGTAGTAGTACTACTAGTTACTGATATAACACTCCTCTATACAGTACAGCTGTAGTAGTACTACTAGTTACTGATATAACACACTGTTCCTCTATACAGTACAGCTGTAGTAGTACTACTAGTTACTGATATAACACTCCTCTATACAGTACAGCTGTAGTAGTACTACTAGTTACTGATATACCACTCCTCTATACAGTACAGCTGTAGTAGTACTACTAGTTACTGATATAACACACTGTTCTTCTATACAGTACAGCTGTAGTAGTACTACTAGTTACTGATATAACACTCCTCTATACAGTACAGCTGTAGTAGTACTACTAGTTACTGATATAACACACTGTTCCTCTATACAGTACAGCTGTAGTAGTACTACTAGTTACTGATATAACACACTGTTCCTCTATACAGTACAGCTGTAGTAGTACTACTAGTTACTGATATAACACACTGTTCCTCTATACAGTACAGCTGTAGTAGTACTACTAGTTACTGATATAACACTCCTCTATACAGTACAGCTGTAATAGTACTACTAGTTACTGATATAACACACTGTTCCTCTATACAGTACAGCTGTAGTAGTACTACTAATTACTGATATAACACTCCTCTATACAGTACAGTTGTAGTAGTACTACTAGTTACTGATATAACACTCCTCTATACAGTACAGCTGTAATAGTACTACTAGTTACTGATATAACACACTGTTCCTCTATACAGTACAGCTGTAGTAGTACTACTAATTACTGATATAACACACTGTTCCTCTATACAGTACAGCTGTAATAGTACTACTAGCTACTGATATAACACACTGTTCCTCTATACAGTACAGCTGTAATAGTACTACTAGTTACTGATATAACACTCCTCTATACAGTACAGCTGTAATAGTACTACTAGTTACTGATATAACACTCCTCTATACAGTACAGCTGTAGTAGTACTACTAGTTACTGATATAACACACTGTTCCTCTATACAGTACAGCTGTAGTAGTACTACTAGTTACTGATATAACACTCCTCTATACAGTACAGCTGTAGTAGTACTACTAGTCACTGATATAACACACTGTTCCTCTATACAGTACAGCTGTAGTAGTACTACTAGTTACTGATATAACACACTGTTCCTCTATACAGTACAGCTGTAGTAGTACTACTAGTTACTGATATAACACACTGTTCCTCTATACAGTACAGCTGTAGTAGTACTACTAGTTACTGATATAACACTCCTCTATACAGTACAGCTGTAATAGTACTACTAGTTACTGATATAACACTCCTCTATACAGTACAGCTGTAATAGTACTACTAGTTACTGATAACACTCCTCTATACAGTACAGCTGTAATAGTACTACTAGTTACTGATATAACACACTGTTCCTCTATACAGTACAGCTGTAGTAGTACTACTAGTTACTGATATACCACTCCTCTATACAGTACAGCTGTAGTAGTACTACTAGTTACTGATATAACACACTGTTCTTCTATACAGTACAGCTGTAGTAGTACTACAAGTTACTGATATAACACTCCTCTATACAGTACAGCTGTAGTAGTACTACAAGTTACTGATATAACACACTGTTCCTCTATACAGTACAGCTGTAGTAGTACTACTAGTTACTGATATAACACACTGTTCCTCTATACAGTACAGCTGTAGTAGTACTACTAGTTACTGATATAACACACTGTTCCTCTATACAGTACAGCTGTAGTAGTACTACTAGTTACTGATATAACACTCCTCTATACAGTACAGCTGTAATAGTACTACTAGTTACTGATATAACACACTGTTCCTCTATACAGTACAGCTGTAGTAGTACTATTAATTACTGATATAACACTCCTCTATACAGTACAGCTGTAGTAGTACTACAAGTTACTGATATAACACACTGTTCCTCTATACAGTACAGCTGTAGTAGTACTACTAGTTACTGATATAACACACTGTTCCTCTATACAGTACAGCTGTAGTAGTACTACTAGTTACTGATATAACACACTGTTCCTCTATACAGTACAGCTGTAGTAGTACTACTAGTTACTGATATAACACTCCTCTATACAGTACAGTTGTAGTAGTACTACTAGTTACTGATATAACACACTGTTCCTCTATACAGTACAGCTGTAATAGTACTACTAGTTACTGATATAACACACTGGTCCTCTATACAGTACAGCTGTAATAGTACTACTAGTTACTGATATAACACTCCTCTATACAGTACAGCTGTAGTAGTACTACTAATTACTGATATAACACACTGTTCCTCTATACAGTACAGTTGTAATAGTACTACTAGTTACTGATACAACACACTGTTCCTCTATACAGTACAGCTGTAATAGTACTACTAGTTACTGCTATAACACTCCTCTATACAGTACAGCTGTAATAGTACTACTAGTTACTGATACAACACACTGTTCCTCTATACAGTACAGCTGTAATAGTACTACTAGCTACTGATATAACACACTGTTCCTCTATACAGTACAGCTGTAATAGTACTACTAGTTACTGATATAACACTCCTCTATACAGTACAGCTGTAATAGTACTCCTAGTTACTGATACAACACACTGTCTCTCTATACAGTACAGCTGTAATAGTACTACTAGTTACTGATAACACACTGTTCCTCTATACAGTACAGCTGTAATAGTACTACTAGTTACTGATATAACACACTGTTCCTCTATACAGTACAGCTGTAGTAGTACTACTAGTTACTGATATAACACTCCTCTATACAGTACAGCTGTAATAGTACTACTAGTTACTGATATAACACACTGTTCCTCTATACAGTACAGCTGTAGTAGTACTACTAGTTACTGATATAACACTCCTCTATACAGTACAGTTGTAGTAGTACTACTAGTTACTGATATAACACTCCTCTATACAGTACAGCTGTAATAGTACTACTAGTTACTGATATAACACACTGTTCCTCTATACAGTACAGCTGTAGTAGTACTACTAATTACTGATATAACACACTGTTCCTCTATACAGTACAGCTGTAATAGTACTACTAGCTACTGATATAACACACTGTTCCTCTATACAGTACAGCTGTAATAGTACTACTAGTTACTGATATAACACTCCTCTATACAGTACAGCTGTAATAGTACTACTAGTTACTGATATAACACTCCTCTATACAGTACAGCTGTAGTAGTACTACTAGTTACTGATATAACACACTGTTCCTCTATACAGTACAGCTGTAGTAGTACTACTAGTTACTGATATAACACTCCTCTATACAGTACAGCTGTAGTAGTACTACTAGTCACTGATATAACACACTGTTCCTCTATACAGTACAGCTGTAGTAGTACTACTAGTTACTGATATAACACACTGTTCCTCTATACAGTACAGCTGTAGTAGTACTACTAGTTACTGATATAACACACTGTTCCTCTATACAGTACAGCTGTAGTAGTACTACTAGTTACTGATATAACACTCCTCTATACAGTACAGCTGTAATAGTACTACTAGTTACTGATATAACACTCCTCTATACAGTACAGCTGTAATAGTACTACTAGTTACTGATAACACTCCTCTATACAGTACAGCTGTAATAGTACTACTAGTTACTGATATAACACTCCTCTATACAGTACAGCTGTAGTAGTACTACTAGTTACTGATATAACACTCCTCTATACAGTACAGCTGTAGTAGTACTACTAGTTACTGATATAACACACTGTTCCTCTATACAGTACAGCTGTAGTAGTACTACTAGTTACTGATATACCACTCCTCTATACAGTACAGCTGTAGTAGTACTACTAGTTACTGATATAACACACTGTTCTTCTATACAGTACAGCTGTAGTAGTACTACAAGTTACTGATATAACACTCCTCTATACAGTACAGCTGTAGTAGTACTACAAGTTACTGATATAACACACTGTTCCTCTATACAGTACAGCTGTAGTAGTACTACTAGTTACTGATATAACACACTGTTCCTCTATACAGTACAGCTGTAGTAGTACTACTAGTTACTGATATAACACACTGTTCCTCTATACAGTACAGCTGTAGTAGTACTACTAGTTACTGATATAACACTCCTCTATACAGTACAGCTGTAATAGTACTACTAGTTACTGATATAACACACTGTTCCTCTATACAGTACAGCTGTAGTAGTACTATTAATTACTGATATAACACTCCTCTATACAGTACAGTTGTAGTAGTACTACTAGTTACTGATATAACACACTGTTCCTCTATACAGTACAGCTGTAATAGTACTACTAGTTACTGATATAACACACTGGTCCTCTATACAGTACAGCTGTAATAGTACTACTAGTTACTGATATAACACTCCTCTATACAGTACAGCTGTAGTAGTACTACTAATTACTGATATAACACACTGTTCCTCTATACAGTACAGTTGTAATAGTACTACTAGTTACTGATACAACACACTGTTCCTCTATACAGTACAGCTGTAATAGTACTACTAGTTACTGCTATAACACTCCTCTATACAGTACAGCTGTAATAGTACTACTAGTTACTGATACAACACACTGTTCCTCTATACAGTACAGCTGTAATAGTACTACTAGCTACTGATATAACACACTGTTCCTCTATACAGTACAGCTGTAATAGTACTACTAGTTACTGATATAACACTCCTCTATACAGTACAGCTGTAATAGTACTCCTAGTTACTGATACAACACACTGTCCCTCTATACAGTACAGCTGTAATAGTACTACTAGTTACTGATATAACACTCCTCTATACAGTACAGCTGTAGTAGTACTACTAGTTACTGATAACACACTGTTCCTCTATACAGTACAGCTGTAATAGTACTACTAGTTACTGATATAACACACTGTTCCTCTATACAGTACAGCTGTAGTAGTACTACTAGTTACTGATATAACACTCCTCTATACAGTACAGCTGTAATAGTACTACTAGTTACTGATATAACACACTGTTCCTCTATACAGTACAGCTGTAGTAGTACTACTAATTACTGATATAACACTCCTCTATACAGTACAGTTGTAGTAGTACTACTAGTTACTGATATAACACTCCTCTATACAGTACAGCTGTAATAGTACTACTAGTTACTGATATAACACACTGTTCCTCTATACAGTACAGCTGTAGTAGTACTACTAATTACTGATATAACACACTGTTCCTCTATACAGTACAGCTGTAATAGTACTACTAGCTACTGATATAACACACTGTTCCTCTATACAGTACAGCTGTAATAGTACTACTAGTTACTGATATAACACTCCTCTATACAGTACAGCTGTAATAGTACTACTAGTTACTGATATAACACTCCTCTATACAGTACAGCTGTAGTAGTACTACTAGTTACTGATATAACACACTGTTCCTCTATACAGTACAGCTGTAGTAGTACTACTAGTTACTGATATAACACTCCTCTATACAGTACAGCTGTAGTAGTACTACTAGTCACTGATATAACACACTGTTCCTCTATACAGTACAGCTGTAGTAGTACTACTAGTTACTGATATAACACACTGTTCCTCTATACAGTACAGCTGTAGTAGTACTACTAGTTACTGATATAACACACTGTTCCTCTATACAGTACAGCTGTAGTAGTACTACTAGTTACTGATATAACACTCCTCTATACAGTACAGCTGTAATAGTACTACTAGTTACTGATATAACACTCCTCTATACAGTACAGCTGTAATAGTACTACTAGTTACTGATAACACTCCTCTATACAGTACAGCTGTAATAGTACTACTAGTTACTGATATAACACTCCTCTATACAGTACAGCTGTAGTAGTACTACTAGTTACTGATATAACACTCCTCTATACAGTACAGCTGTAGTAGTACTACTAGTTACTGATATAACACACTGTTCCTCTATACAGTACAGCTGTAGTAGTACTACTAGTTACTGATATACCACTCCTCTATACAGTACAGCTGTAGTAGTACTACTAGTTACTGATATAACACACTGTTCTTCTATACAGTACAGCTGTAGTAGTACTACAAGTTACTGATATAACACTCCTCTATACAGTACAGCTGTAGTAGTACTACAAGTTACTGATATAACACACTGTTCCTCTATACAGTACAGCTGTAGTAGTACTACTAGTTACTGATATAACACACTGTTCCTCTATACAGTACAGCTGTAGTAGTACTACTAGTTACTGATATAACACACTGTTCCTCTATACAGTACAGCTGTAGTAGTACTACTAGTTACTGATATAACACTCCTCTATACAGTACAGCTGTAATAGTACTACTAGTTACTGATATAACACACTGTTCCTCTATACAGTACAGCTGTAGTAGTACTATTAATTACTGATATAACACTCCTCTATACAGTACAGTTGTAGTAGTACTACTAGTTACTGATATAACACACTGTTCCTCTATACAGTACAGCTGTAATAGTACTACTAGTTACTGATATAACACACTGGTCCTCTATACAGTACAGCTGTAATAGTACTACTAGTTACTGATATAACACTCCTCTATACAGTACAGCTGTAGTAGTACTACTAATTACTGATATAACACACTGTTCCTCTATACAGTACAGTTGTAATAGTACTACTAGTTACTGATACAACACACTGTTCCTCTATACAGTACAGCTGTAATAGTACTACTAGTTACTGCTATAACACTCCTCTATACAGTACAGCTGTAATAGTACTACTAGTTACTGATACAACACACTGTTCCTCTATACAGTACAGCTGTAATAGTACTACTAGCTACTGATATAACACACTGTTCCTCTATACAGTACAGCTGTAATAGTACTACTAGTTACTGATATAACACTCCTCTATACAGTACAGCTGTAATAGTACTCCTAGTTACTGATACAACACACTGTCCCTCTATACAGTACAGCTGTAATAGTACTACTAGTTACTGATATAACACTCCTCTATACAGTACAGCTGTAGTAGTACTACTAGTTACTGATAACACACTGTTCCTCTATACAGTACAGCTGTAATAGTACTACTAGTTACTGATATAACACACTGTTCCTCTATACAGTACAGCTGTAGTAGTTCTACTAATTACTGATATAACACTCCTCTATACAGTACAGCTGTAGTAGTACTACTAGTTACTGATATAACACTCCTCTATACAGTACAGCTGTAGTAGTACTACTAGTTACTGATTGAACACTCCTCTATACAGTACAGCTGTAGTAGTACTACTAGTTACTGATATAACACTCCTCTATACAGTACAGCTGTAGTAGTACTACTAGTTACTGATATAACACACTGTTCCTCTATACAGTACAGCTGTAATAGTACTACTAGTTACTGATATAACACTCCTCTATACAGTACAGCTGTAATAGTACTACTAGTTACTGATATAACACTCCTCTATACAGTACAGCTGTAGTAGTACTACTAGTTACTGATATAACACACTGTTCCTCTATACAGTACAGCTGTAGTAGTACTACTAGTTACTGATATAACACTCCTCTATACAGTACAGCTGTAGTAGTACTACTAGTCACTGATATAACACACTGTTCCTCTATACAGTACAGCTGTAGTAGTACTACTAGTTACTGATATAACACACTGTTCCTCTATACAGTACAGCTGTAGTAGTACTACTAGTTACTGATATAACACACTGTTCCTCTATACAGTACAGCTGTAGTAGTACTACTAGTTACTGATATAACACTCCTCTATACAGTACAGCTGTAATAGTACTACTAGTTACTGATATAACACTCCTCTATACAGTACAGCTGTAATAGTACTACTAGTTACTGATAACACTCCTCTATACAGTACAGCTGTAATAGTACTACTAGTTACTGATATAACACTCCTCTATACAGTACAGCTGTAGTAGTACTACTAGTTACTGATATAACACTCCTCTATACAGTACAGCTGTAGTAGTACTACTAGTTACTGATATAACACACTGTTCCTCTATACAGTACAGCTGTAGTAGTACTACTAGTTACTGATATACCACTCCTCTATACAGTACAGCTGTAGTAGTACTACTAGTTACTGATATAACACACTGTTCTTCTATACAGTACAGCTGTAGTAGTACTACAAGTTACTGATATAACACTCCTCTATACAGTACAGCTGTAGTAGTACTACAAGTTACTGATATAACACACTGTTCCTCTATACAGTACAGCTGTAGTAGTACTACTAGTTACTGATATAACACACTGTTCCTCTATACAGTACAGCTGTAGTAGTACTACTAGTTACTGATATAACACACTGTTCCTCTATACAGTACAGCTGTAGTAGTACTACTAGTTACTGATATAACACTCCTCTATACAGTACAGCTGTAATAGTACTACTAGTTACTGATATAACACACTGTTCCTCTATACAGTACAGCTGTAGTAGTACTATTAATTACTGATATAACACTCCTCTATACAGTACAGTTGTAGTAGTACTACTAGTTACTGATATAACACACTGTTCCTCTATACAGTACAGCTGTAATAGTACTACTAGTTACTGATATAACACACTGGTCCTCTATACAGTACAGCTGTAATAGTACTACTAGTTACTGATATAACACTCCTCTATACAGTACAGCTGTAGTAGTACTACTAATTACTGATATAACACACTGTTCCTCTATACAGTACAGTTGTAATAGTACTACTAGTTACTGATACAACACACTGTTCCTCTATACAGTACAGCTGTAATAGTACTACTAGTTACTGCTATAACACTCCTCTATACAGTACAGCTGTAATAGTACTACTAGTTACTGATACAACACACTGTTCCTCTATACAGTACAGCTGTAATAGTACTACTAGCTACTGATATAACACACTGTTCCTCTATACAGTACAGCTGTAATAGTACTACTAGTTACTGATATAACACTCCTCTATACAGTACAGCTGTAATAGTACTCCTAGTTACTGATACAACACACTGTCCCTCTATACAGTACAGCTGTAATAGTACTACTAGTTACTGATATAACACTCCTCTATACAGTACAGCTGTAGTAGTACTACTAGTTACTGATAACACACTGTTCCTCTATACAGTACAGCTGTAATAGTACTACTAGTTACTGATATAACACACTGTTCCTCTATACAGTACAGCTGTAGTAGTTCTACTAATTACTGATATAACACTCCTCTATACAGTACAGCTGTAGTAGTACTACTAGTTACTGATATAACACTCCTCTATACAGTACAGCTGTAGTAGTACTACTAGTTACTGATTGAACACTCCTCTATACAGTACAGCTGTAGTAGTACTACTAGTTACTGATATAACACTCCTCTATACAGTACAGCTGTAGTAGTACTACTAGTTACTGATATAACACACTGTTCCTCTATACAGTACAGCTGTAATAGTACTACTAGTTACTGATATAACACACTGGTCCTCTATGCAGTACAGCTGTAGTAGTACTACTAGTTACTGATATAACACTCCTCTATACAGTACAGCTGTAATAGTACTACTAGTTACTGATATAACACTCCTCTATACAGTACAGCTGTAATAGTACTACTAGTTACTGATATAACACTCCTCTATACAGTACAGCTGTAATAGTACTACTAGTTACTGATATAACACTCCTCTATACAGTACAGCTGTAATAGTACTACTAGTTACTGATATAACACTCCTCTATACAGTACAGCTGTAATAGTACTACTAGTTACTGATATAACACTCCTCTATACAGTACAGCTGTAGTAGTACTACTAGTTACTGATATAACACACTGTTCCTCTATACAGTACAGCTGTAATAGTACTACTAGTTACTGATACAACACACTGTTCCTCTATACAGTACAGCTGTAATAGTACTACTAGTTACTGCTATAACACTCCTCTATACAGTACAGCTGTAATAGTACTACTAGTTACTGATACAACACACTGTTCCTCTATACAGTACTGCTGTAATAGTACTACTAGTTACTGATATAACACTCCTCTATACAGTACAGCTGTAGTAGTACTACTAGTTACTGATAACACACTGTTCCTCTATACAGTACAGCTGTAATAGTACTACTAGTTACTGATAACACACTCCTCTATACAGTACAGTTGTAGTAGTACTACTAGTTACTGATATAACACTCCTCTATACAGTACAGCTGTAGTAGTACTACTAGTTACTGATATAAACACTCCTCTATACAGTACAGCTGTAGTAGTACTACTAGTTACTGATATAACACTCCTCTATACAGTACAGCTGTAATAGTACTACTAGTTACTGATATAACACACTGTTCCTCTATACAGTACAGCTGTAGTAGTACTACTAGTTACTGATATAACACACTGTTCCTCTATACAGTACAGCTGTAATAGTACTACTAGTTACTGATATAACACACTGTTCCTCTATACAGTACAGCTGTAATAGTACTACTAGTTACTGATATAACACACTGTTCCTCTATACAGTACAGCTGTAGTAGTACTACTAGTTACTGATATAACACTCCTCTATACAGTACAGCTGTAATAGTACTACTAGTTACTGATATAACACTCCTCTATACAGTACAGCTGTAATAGTACTACTAGTTACTGATATAACACTCCTCTATACAGTACAGCTGAAATAGTACTACTAGTTACTGATATAACACTCCTCTATACAGTACAGCTGTAATAGTACTACTAGTTACTGATATAACACTCCTCTATACAGTACAGCTGTAATAGTACTACTAGTTACAGATATAACACTCCTCTATACAGTACAGCTGTAGTAGTACTACTAGTTACTGATATAACACACTGTTCCTCTACAGTACAGCTGTAATAGTACTACTAGTTACTGATACAACACACTGTTCCTCTATACAGTACAGCTGTAATAGTACTACTAGTTACTGCTATAACACTCCTCTATACAGTACAGCTGTAATAGTACTACTAGTTACTGATACAACACACTGTTCCTCTATACAGTACAGCTGTAATAGTACTACTAGTTACTGATAACACACTGTTCCTCTATACAGTACAGCTGTAGTAGTACTACTAGTTACTGATAACACACTGTTCCTCTATACAGTACAGCTGTAATAGTACTACTAGTTACTGATAACACACTCCTCTATACAGTACAGTTGTAGTAGTACTACTAGTTACTGATATAACACTCCTCTATACAGTACAGCTGTAATAGTACTACTAGTTACTGATATAACACTCCTCTATACAGTACAGCTGTAGTAGTACTATAAGTTACTGATATAACACTCCTCTATACAGTACAGCTGTAGTAGTACTACTAGTTACTGATATAACACACTCCTCTATACAGTACAGCTGTAGTAGTACTACTAGTTACTGATATAACACTCCTCTATACAGTACAGCTGTAATAGTACTACTAGTTACTGATATAACACACTGTTCCTCTATACAGTACAGCTGTAGTAGTACTACTAGTTACTGATATAACACACTGTTCCTCTATACAGTACAGCTGTAATAGTACTACTAGTTACTGATATAACACTCCTCTATACAGTACAGCTGTAATAGTACTACTAGTTACTGGTATAACACACTGTTCCTCTATACAGTACAGCTGTAATAGTACTACTAGTTACTGATATAACACTCCTCTATACAGTACAGCTGTAGTAGTATTACTAGTTACTGATATAACACACTGTTCCTCTATACAGTACAGCTGTAGTAGTACTACTAGTTACTGATATAACACACTGTTCCTCTATACAGTACAGCTGTAATAGTACTACTAGTTACTGATAACACTCCTCTATACAGTACAGCTGTAATAGTACTACTAGTTACTGATATAACACTCCTCTATACAGTACAGCTGTAGTAGTACTACTAGTTACTGATATAACACACTGTTCCTCTATATAGTACAGCTGTAGTAGTACTACTAGTTACTGATATAACACACTGTTCCTCTATACAGTACAGCTGTAGTAGTACTACTAGTTACTGATATAACACTCCTCTATACAGTACAGCTGTAGTAGTACTACTAGTCACTGATATAACACACTGTTCCTCTATACAGTACAGCTGTAGTAGTACTACTAGTTACTGATATAACACACTGTTCCTCTATACAGTACAGCTGTAGTAGTACTACTAGTTACTGATATAACACACTGTTCCTCTATACAGTACAGCTGTAATAGTACTACTAGTTACTGATATAACACTCCTCTATACAGTACAGCTGTAGTAGTACTACTAGTTACTGATATAACACTCCTCTATACAGTACAGCTGTAGTAGTACTACTAGTTACTGATATAACACACTGTTCCTCTATACAGTACAGCTGTAGTAGTACTACTAGTTACTGATATACCACTCCTCTATACAGTACAGCTGTAGTAGTACTACTAGTTACTGATATACCACTCCTCTATACAGTACAGCTGTAGTAGTACTACTAGTTACTGATATAACACACTGTTCTTCTATACAGTACAGCTGTAGTAGTACTACTAGTTACTGATATAACACTCCTCTATACAGTACAGCTGTAGTAGTACTACTAGTTACTGATATAACACACTGTTCCTCTATACAGTACAGCTGTAGTAGTACTACTAGTTACTGATATAACACACTGTTCCTCTATACAGTACAGCTGTAGTAGTACTACTAGTTACTGATATAACACACTGTTCCTCTATACAGTACAGCTGTAGTAGTACTACTAGTTACTGATATAACACTCCTCTATACAGTACAGCTGTAATAGTACTACTAGTTACTGATATAACACACTGTTCCTCTATACAGTACAGCTGTAGTAGTACTACTAATTACTGATATAACACTCCTCTATACAGTACAGTTGTAGTAGTACTACTAGTTACTGATATAACACTCCTCTATACAGTACAGCTGTAATAGTACTACTAGTTACTGATATAACACACTGTTCCTCTATACAGTACAGCTGTAGTAGTACTACTAATTACTGATATAACACACTGTTCCTCTATACAGTACAGTTGTAATAGTACTACTAGTTACTGATACAACACACTGTTCCTCTATACAGTACAGCTGTAGTAGTACTACTAGTTACTGATATAACACTCCTCTATACAGTACAGCTGTAATAGTACTACTAGTTACTGATATAACACACTGTTCCTCTATACAGTACAGCTGTAGTAGTACTACTAATTACTGATATAACACTCCTCTATACAGTACAGTTGTAGTAGTACTACTAGTTACTGATATAACACTCCTCTATACAGTACAGCTGTAATAGTACTACTAGTTACTGATATAACACACTGTTCCTCTATACAGTACAGCTGTAGTAGTACTACTAGTTACTGATATAACACACTGTTCCTCTATACAGTACAGCTGTAATAGTACTACTAGTTACTGATACAACACACTGTTCCTCTATACAGTACAGCTGTAATAGTACTACTAGTTACTGCTATAACACTCCTCTATACAGTACAGCTGTAATAGTACTACTAGTTACTGATACAACACACTGTTCCTCTATACAGTACAGCTGTAATAGTACTACTAGCTACTGATATAACACACTGTTCCTCTATACAGTACAGCTGTAATAGTACTACTAGTTACTGATATAACACTCCTCTATACAGTACAGCTGTAATAGTACTACTAGTTACTGATATAACACTCCTCTATACAGTACAGCTGTAGTAGTACTACTAGTTACTGATATAACACACTGTTCCTCTATACAGTACAGCTGTAGTAGTACTACTAGTTACTGATATAACACACTGTTCCTCTATACAGTACAGCTGTAGTAGTACTACTAGTTACTGATATAACACTCCTCTATACAGTACAGCTGTAGTAGTACTACTAGTCACTGATATAACACACTGTTCCTCTATACAGTACAGCTGTAGTAGTACTACTAGTTACTGATATAACACACTGTTCCTCTATACAGTACAGCTGTAGTAGTACTACTAGTTACTGATATAACACACTGTTCCTCTATACAGTACAGCTGTAGTAGTACTACTAGTTACTGATATAACACTCCTCTATACAGTACAGCTGTAATAGTACTACTAGTTACTGATATAACACTCCTCTATACAGTACAGCTGTAATAGTACTACTAGTTACTGATAACACTCCTCTATACAGTACAGCTGTAATAGTACTACTAGTTACTGATATAACTCCTCTATACAGTACAGCTGTAATAGTACTACTAGTTACTGATATAACACTCCTCTATACAGTACAGCTGTAGTAGTACTACTAGTTACTGATATAACACACTGTTCCTCTATACAGTACAGCTGTAGTAGTACTACTAGTTACTGATATAACACACTGTTCCTCTATACAGTACAGCTGTAGTAGTACTACTAGTTACTGATATAACACTCCTCTATACAGTACAGCTGTAGTAGTACTACTAGTTACTGATATACCACTCCTCTATACAGTACAGCTGTAGTAGTACTACTAGTTACTGATATAACACACTGTTCTTCTATACAGTACAGCTGTAGTAGTACTACTAGTTACTGATATAACACTCCTCTATACAGTACAGCTGTAGTAGTACTACTAGTTACTGATATAACACACTGTTCCTCTATACAGTACAGCTGTAGTAGTACTACTAGTTACTGATATAACACACTGTTCCTCTATACAGTACAGCTGTAGTAGTACTACTAGTTACTGATATAACACACTGTTCCTCTATACAGTACAGCTGTAGTAGTACTACTAGTTACTGATATAACACTCCTCTATACAGTACAGCTGTAATAGTACTACTAGTTACTGATATAACACACTGTTCCTCTATACAGTACAGCTGTAGTAGTACTACTAATTACTGATATAACACTCCTCTATACAGTACAGTTGTAGTAGTACTACTAGTTACTGATATAACACTCCTCTATACAGTACAGCTGTAATAGTACTACTAGTTACTGATATAACACACTGTTCCTCTATACAGTACAGCTGTAGTAGTACTACTAATTACTGATATAACACACTGTTCCTCTATACAGTACAGCTGTAATAGTACTACTAGCTACTGATATAACACACTGTTCCTCTATACAGTACAGCTGTAATAGTACTACTAGTTACTGATATAACACTCCTCTATACAGTACAGCTGTAATAGTACTACTAGTTACTGATATAACACTGCTCTATACAGTACAGCTGTAGTAGTACTACTAGTTACTGATATAACACACTGTTCCTCTATACAGTACAGCTGTAGTAGTACTACTAGTTACTGATATAACACTCCTCTATACAGTACAGCTGTAGTAGTACTACTAGTCACTGATATAACACACTGTTCCTCTATACAGTACAGCTGTAGTAGTACTACTAGTTACTGATATAACACACTGTTCCTCTATACAGTACAGCTGTAGTAGTACTACTAGTTACTGATATAACACACTGTTCCTCTATACAGTACAGCTGTAGTAGTACTACTAGTTACTGATATAACACTCCTCTATACAGTACAGCTGTAATAGTACTACTAGTTACTGATATAACACTCCTCTATACAGTACAGCTGTAATAGTACTACTAGTTACTGATAACACTCCTCTATACAGTACAGCTGTAATAGTACTACTAGTTACTGATATAACACTCCTCTATACAGTACAGCTGTAGTAGTACTACTAGTTACTGATATAACACTCCTCTATACAGTACAGCTGTAGTAGTACTACTAGTTACTGATATAACACACTGTTCCTCTATACAGTACAGCTGTAGTAGTACTACTAGTTACTGATATACCACTCCTCTATACAGTACAGCTGTAGTAGTACTACTAGTTACTGATATAACACACTGTTCTTCTATACAGTACAGCTGTAGTAGTACTACAAGTTACTGATATAACACTCCTCTATACAGTACAGCTGTAGTAGTACTACAAGTTACTGATATAACACACTGTTCCTCTATACAGTACAGCTGTAGTAGTACTACTAGTTACTGATATAACACACTGTTCCTCTATACAGTACAGCTGTAGTAGTACTACTAGTTACTGATATAACACACTGTTCCTCTATACAGTACAGCTGTAGTAGTACTACTAGTTACTGATATAACACTCCTCTATACAGTACAGCTGTAATAGTACTACTAGTTACTGATATAACACACTGTTCCTCTATACAGTACAGCTGTAGTAGTACTATTAATTACTGATATAACACTCCTCTATACAGTACAGTTGTAGTAGTACTACTAGTTACTGATATAACACTCCTCTATACAGTACAGCTGTAATAGTACTACTAGTTACTGATATAACACTCCTCTATACAGTACAGCTGTAGTAGTACTACTAATTACTGATATAACACACTGTTCCTCTATACAGTACAGTTGTAATAGTACTACTAGTTACTGATACAACACACTGTTCCTCTATACAGTACAGCTGTAATAGTACTACTAGTTACTGCTATAACACTCCTCTATACAGTACAGCTGTAATAGTACTACTAGTTACTGATACAACACACTGTTCCTCTATACAGTACAGCTGTAATAGTACTACTAGCTACTGATATAACACACTGTTCCTCTATACAGTACAGCTGTAATAGTACTACTAGTTACTGATATAACACTCCTCTATACAGTACAGCTGTAATAGTACTCCTAGTTACTGATACAACACACTGTCCCTCTATACAGTACAGCTGTAATAGTACTACTAGTTACTGATATAACACTCCTCTATACAGTACAGCTGTAGTAGTACTACTAGTTACTGATAACACACTGTTCCTCTATACAGTACAGCTGTAATAGTACTACTAGTTACTGATATAACACACTGTTCCTCTATACAGTACAGCTGTAGTAGTTCTACTAATTACTGATATAACACTCCTCTATACAGTACAGTTGTAGTAGTACTACTAGTTACTGATATAACACTCCTCTATACAGTACAGCTGTAGTAGTACTACTAGTTACTGATATAACACTCCTCTATACAGTACAGCTGTAGTAGTACTACTAGTTACTGATTGAACACTCCTCTATACAGTACAGCTGTAGTAGTACTACTAGTTACTGATATAACACTCCTCTATACAGTACAGCTGTAGTAGTACTACTAGTTACTGATATAACACACTGTTCCTCTATACAGTACAGCTGTAATAGTACTACTAGTTACTGATATAACACACTGGTCCTCTATGCAGTACAGCTGTAGTAGTACTACTAGTTACTGATATAACACTCCTCTATACAGTACAGCTGTAATAGTACTACTAGTTACTGATATAACACTCCTCTATACAGTACAGCTGTAATAGTACTACTAGTTACTGATATAACACTCCTCTATACAGTACAGCTGTAATAGTACTACTAGTTACTGATATAACACTCCTCTATACAGTACAGCTGTAATAGTACTACTAGTTACTGATATAACACTCCTCTATACAGTACAGCTGTAAAAGTACTACTAGTTACTGATATAACACTCCTCTATACAGTACAGCTGTAGTAGTACTACTAGTTACTGATATAACACACTGTTCCTCTACAGTACAGCTGTAATAGTACTACTAGTTACTGATACAACACACTTTTCCTCTATACAGTACAGCTGTAATAGTACTACTAGTTACTGCTATAACACTCCTCTATACAGTACAGCTGTAATAGTACTACTAGTTACTGATACAACACACTGTTCCTCTATACAGTACAGCTGTAATAGTACTACTAGTTACTGATATAACACTCCTCTATACAGTACAGCTGTAGTAGTACTACTAGTTACTGATAACACACTGTTCCTCTATACAGTACAGCTGTAATAGTACTACTAGTTACTGATAACACACTCCTCTATACAGTACAGTTGTAGTAGTACTACTAGTTACTGATATAACACTCCTCTATACAGTACAGCTGTAATAGTACTACTAGTTACTGATATAACACTCCTCTATACAGTACAGCTGTAGTAGTACTATAAGTTACTGATATAACACTCCTCTATACAGTACAGCTGTAGTAGTACTACTAGTTACTGATATAACACACTCCTCTATACAGTACAGCTGTAGTAGTACTACTAGTTACTGATATAACACTCCTCTATACAGTACAGCTGTAATAGTACTACTAGTTACTGATATAACACACTGTTCCTCTATACAGTACAGCTGTAGTAGTACTACTAGTTACTGATATAACACACTGTTCCTCTATACAGTACAGCTGTAATAGTACTACTAGTTACTGATATAACACTCCTCTATACAGTACAGCTGTAATAGTACTACTAGTTACTGGTATAACACACTGTTCCTCTATACAGTACAGCTGTAATAGTACTACTAGTTACTGATATAACACTCCTCTATACAGTACAGCTGTAGTAGTACTACTAGTTACTGATATAACACTCCTCTATGCAGTACAGCTGTAGTAGGACTACTAGTTACTGATATAACACTCCTCTATACAGTACAGCTGTAGTAGTACTACTAGTTACTGATATAACACTCCTCTATACAGTACAGCTGTAGTAGTACTACTAGTTACTGATATAACACTCCTCTATACAGTACAGTTGTAGTAGTACTACTAGTTACTGATATAACACACTGTTCCTCTATACAGTACAGCTGTAGTAGTACTACTAGTTAGTGATATAACACACTGTTCCTCTATACAGTACAGCTGTAATAGTACTACTAGTTACTGATATAACACTCCTCTATACAGTACAGCTGTAGTAGTACTACTAGTTACTGATATAACACTCCTCTATACAGTACAGTTGTAGTAGTACTACTAGTTACTGATATAACACACTGTTCCTCTATACAGTACAGCTGTAGTAGTACTACTAGTTACTGATATAACACACTGTTCCTCTATACAGTACAGCTGTAATAGTACTACTAGTTACTGATATAACACTCCTCTATACAGTACAGCTGTAGTAGTACTACTAGTTACTGATATAACACACTGTTCCTCTACAGTACAGCTGTAATAGTACTACTAGTTACTGATACAACACACTGTTCCTCTATACAGTACAGCTGTAATAGTACTACTAGTTACTGCTATAACACTCCTCTATACAGTACAGCTGTAATAGTACTACTAGTTACTGATACAACACACTGTTCCTCTATACAGTACAGCTGTAATAGTACTACTAGTTACTGATATAACACTCCTCTATACAGTACAGCTGTAGTAGTACTACTAGTTACTGATAACACACTGTTCCTCTATACAGTACAGCTGTAATAGTACTACTAGTTACTGATAACACACTCCTCTATACAGTACAGTTGTAGTAGTACTACTAGTTACTGATATAACACTCCTCTATACAGTACAGCTGTAATAGTACTACTAGTTACTGATATAACACTCCTCTATACAGTACAGCTGTAGTAGTACTATAAGTTACTGATATAACACTCCTCTATACAGTACAGCTGTAGTAGTACTACTAGTTACTGATATAACACACTCCTCTATACAGTACAGCTGTAGTAGTACTACTAGTTACTGATATAACACTCCTCTATACAGTACAGCTGTAATAGTACTACTAGTTACTGATATAACACACTGTTCCTCTATACAGTACAGCTGTAATAGTACTACTAGTTACTGATATAACACACTGTTCCTCTATACAGTACAGCTGTAATAGTACTACTAGTTACTGATATAACACACTGTGCCTCTATACAGTACAGCTGTAATAGTACTACTAGTTACTGGTATAACACACTGTTCCTCTATACAGTACAGCTGTAATAGTACTACTAGTTACTGATATAACACTCCTCTATACAGTACAGCTGTAGTAGTACTACTAGTTACTGATATAACACTCCTCTATGCAGTACAGCTGTAGTAGGACTACTAGTTACTGATATAACACTCCTCTATACAGTACAGCTGTAGTAGTACTACTAGTTACTGATATAACACTCCTCTATACAGTACAGCTGTAGTAGTACTACTAGTTACTGATATAACACTCCTCTATACAGTACAGTTGTAGTAGTACTACTAGTTACTGATATAACACACTGTTCCTCTATACAGTACAGCTGTAGTAGTACTACTAGTTACTGATATAACACACTGTTCCTCTATACAGTACAGCTGTAATAGTACTACTAGTTACTGATATAACACTCCTCTATACAGTACAGCTGTAGTAGTACTACTAGTTACTGATATAACACTCCTCTATACAGTACAGCTGTAGTAGTACTACTAGTTACTGATATAACACACTGTTCCTCTATACAGTACAGCTGTAGTAGTACTACTAGTTACTGATATAACACACTGTTCCTCTATACAGTACAGCTGTAATAGTACTACTAGTTACTGATATAACACTCCTCTATACAGTACAGCTGTAGTAGTACTACTAGTTACTGATACAACACACTGTCACTCTATACAGTACAGCTGTTGTACAGGTATGTCCTCTCCACTATGTATCCTACACTGGTCTCTGTCTGACGAGACAATCTGCTATCTACGGGCTGGGTTGAGGTCACACTCACTCTCACTCACACACTCTGACTGACTCACTCACTATGTAGGTATCTACGGGCTGGGTTGAGGTCACACTCACTCACTCACTCACTATGTAGGTATCTCTGTGTGTAAAGTCCATGGCGACTGAGACACAGACGGGCTCTCCACAGAGACACAGACGGGCTCTCCTCAGAGGCACAGACGGGCTCTCCTCAGAGGCACAGACGGGCTCTCCTCAGGGGCACAGACGGGCTCTCCTCAGGGGCACAGACGGGCTCTCCTCAGGGGCACAGACGGGCTCTCCTCAGGGGCACAGACGGGCTCTCCTCAGGGGCACAGACGGGCTCTCCTCAGGGGCACAGACGGGCTCTCCTCAGGGGCACAGACGGGCTCTCCTCAGGGGCACAGACGGGCTCTCCTCAGGGGCACAGACGGGCTCTCCTCAGGGGCACAGACGGGCTCTCCTCAGAGGCACAGACGGGCTCTCCTCAGGGGCACAGACGGGCTCTCCTCAGGGGCACAGACGGGCTCTCCTCAGGGGCACAGACGGGCTCTCCTCAGGGGCACAGACGGGCTCTCCTCAGGGGCACAGACGGGCTCTCCTCAGGGGCACAGACGGGCTCTCCTCAGGGGCACAGACGGGCTCTCCTCAGGGGCACAGACGGGCTCTCCTCAGGGGCACAGACGGGCTCTCCTCAGGGGCACAGACGGGCTCTCCTCAGGGGCACAGACGGGCTCTCCTCAGGGGCACAGACGGGCTCTCCTCAGGGGCACAGACGGGCTCTCCTCAGGGGCACAGAGGGGCTCTCCACAGAGACACAGACGGGCTCTCCTCAGAGACACAGACGGGCTCTCCTCAGAGACACAGACGGGCTCTCCTCAGAGACACAGACAGGCTCTCCTCAGAGACCCAGACGGGCTCTCCTCAGAGACACAGACGGGCTCTCCTCAGAGACACAGACGGGCTCTCCTCAGAGACACAGACGGGCTCTCCTCAGAGACACAGACGGGCTCTCCTCAAAGGCACAGACGGGCTCTCCTCAAAGGCACAGACGGGCTCTCCTCAAAGGCACAGACGGGCTCTCCTCAAAGGCACAGACGGGCTCTCCTCAGAGACACAGACGGGCTCTCCTCAGAGACACAGACAGGCTCTCCTCAGAGACACAGACAGGCTCTCCTCAGAGACACAGACAGGCTCTCCTCAGAGACACAGACAGGCTCTCCTCAGAGACACAGACAGGCTCTCCTCAGAGACACAGACAGGCTCTCCTCAGAGACACAGACAGGCTCTCCTCAGAGACACAGACAGGCTCTCCTCAGAGACACAGACAGGCTCTCCTCAGAGACTGCATTCCCTACTACTAACCAGGCCCACCAGGGTTCTGGTCTAAAGTAGTGCCCTACTACTAACCAGGGTTCTGGTCTAAAGTAGTGCCCTACTACTAACCAGGCCCACTAGGGTTCTGGTCTAAAGTAGTGCTACTACTAACAGGCCCACCAGGGTTCTGGTCTAAAGTAGTGCCCTACTACTAACCAGGCCCACTAGGGTTCTGGTCTAAAGTAGTGCCCTACTACTAACCAGGCCCACTAGGGTTCTGGTCTAAAGTAGTACCCTACTACTAACCAGGCCCACTAGGGTTCTGGTCTAAAGTAGTGCCCTACTACTAACCAGGCCCACTAGGGTTCTAGTCTTAAGTAGTACCCTACTACTAACCAGGCCCACTAGGGTTCTGGTCTAAAGTAGTGCCCTACTACTAACCAGGCCCACTAGGGTTCTAGTCTTAAGTAGTACCCTACTACTAACCAGGCCCACTAGGGTTCTGGTCTAAAGTAGTGCCCTACTACTAACCAGGCCCACTAGGGTTCTAGTCTTAAGTAGTACCCTACTACTAATCAGGTCATTCATAGACACACTTAGTGTAACCTCTGTCTGTAGACTACTGCTGATACACACCTAGTGTAACCTCTGTCTGTAGACTACTGCTGATATACACCTAGTGTAACCTCTGTCTGTAGACCACTGCTGATACACACCTAGTGTAACCTCTGTCTGGAGACTACTGCTGATATACACCTAGTGTAACCTCTGTCTGTAGACCACTGCTGATACACACCTAGTGTAACCTCTGTCTGGAGACTACTGCTGATATACACCTAGTGTAACCTCTGTCTGTAGACCACTGCTGATACACACCTAGTGTAACCTCTGTCTGTAGACTACTGCTGGTATACACCTAGTGTAACCTCTGTCTGGAGACTACTGCTGATATACACCTAGTGTAACCTCTGTCTGTAGACTACTGCTGATATACACCTAGTGTAACCTCTGTCTGTAGACTACTGCTGATACACACCTAGTGTAACCTCTGTCTGTAGACTACTGCTGATATACACCTAGTGTAACCTCTGTCTGGAGACTACTGCTGGTATACACCTAGTGTAACCTCTGTCTGGAGACTACTGCTGATACACACCTTGTGTAACCTCTGTAGACTACTGCTGATATACACCTAGTGTAACCTCTGTCTGGAGACTACTGCTGATATACACCTAGTGTAACCTCTGTCTGTAGACTACTGCTGATACACACCTAGGGTAACCTCTGTAGACTACTGCTGATACACACCTAGTGTAACCTCTGTCTGTAGACTACTGCTGATATACACCTAGTGTAACCTCTGTCTGTAGACTACTGCTGATATACACCTAGTGTAACCTCTGTCTGTAGACTACTGCTGATATACACCTAGTGTAACCTCTGTCTGGAGACTACTGCTGATACACACCTAGTGTAACCTCTGTAGACTACTGCTGATATACACCTAGTGTAACCTCTGTCTGGAGACTACTGCTGGTATACACATAGTGTAACCTCTGTCTGTAGACCACTGCTGATACACACCTAGTGTAACCTCTGTCTGGAGACTACTGCTGATATACACCTAGTGTAACCTCTGTCTGTAGACCACTGCTGATACACACCTAGTGTAACCTCTGTCTGTAGACTACTGCTGGTATACACCTAGTGTAACCTCTGTCTGGAGACTACTGCTGATATACACCTAGTGTAACCTCTGTCTGTAGACTACTGCTGATATACACCTAGTGTAACCTCTGTCTGTAGACTACTGCTGATACACACCTAGTGTAACCTCTGTCTGTAGACTACTGCTGATATACACCTAGTGTAACCTCTGTCTGGAGACTACTGCTGATACACACCTTGTGTAACCTCTGTAGACTACTGCTGATATACACCTAGTGTAACCTCTGTCTGGAGACTACTGCTGATATACACCTAGTGTAACCTCTGTCTGGAGACTACTGCTGATATACACCTAGTGTAACCTCTGTCTGTAGACTACTGCTGATACACACCTAGGGTAACCTCTGTAGACTACTGCTGATACACACCTAGTGTAACCTCTGTCTGTAGACTACTGCTGATATACACCTAGTGTAACCTCTGTCTGTAGACTACTGCTGATATACACCTAGTGTAACCTCTGTCTGTAGACTACTGCTGATATACACCTAGTGTAACCTCTGTCTGGAGACTACTGCTGATACACACCTAGTGTAACCTCTGTAGACTACTGCTGATATACACCTAGTGTAACCTCTGTCTGGAGACTACTGCTGGTATACACATAGTGTAACCTCTGTCTGGAGACTACTGCTGATACACACCTAGTGTAACCTCTGTAGACTACTGCTGATACACACCTAGTGTAACCTCTGTCTGGAGACTACTGCTGATATACACCTAGTGTAACCTCTGTCTGGAGACTACTGCTGATATACACCTAGTGTAACCTCTGTCTGGATACTACTGCTGATATACACCTAGTGTAACCTCTGTCTGTAGACTACTGCTGATATACACCTAGTGTAACCTCTGTCTGGAGACTACTGCTGATATACACCTAGTGTAACCTCTGTAGACTACTGCTGATACACACCTAGTGTAACCTCTGTCTCTAGACTACTGCTGATATACACCTAGTGTAACCTCTGTCTGGAGACTACTGCTGATATACACCTAGTGTAACCTCTGTCTGTAGACTACTGCTGATATACACCTAGTGTAACCTCTGTCTGGAGACTACTGCTGATATACACCTAGTGTAACCTCTGTCTCTAGACTACTGCTGATATACACCTAGTGTAACCTCTGTCTGGAGACTACTGCTGATATACACCTAGTGTAACCTCTGTCTGGATACTACTGCTGATATACACCTAGTGTAACCTCTGTCTGGATACTACTGCTGATATACACCTAGTGTAACCTCTGTCTGTAGACTACTGCTGATATACACCTAGTGTAACCTCTGTCTGGAGACTACTGCTGATATACACCTAGTGTAACCTCTGTCTCTAGACTACTGCTGATATACACCTAGTGTAACCTCTGTCTGGAGACTACTGCTGATATACACCTAGTGTAACCTCTGTCTGTAGACTACTGCTGATACACACCTAGTGTAACCTCTGTCTGGAGACTACTGCTGGTATACACCTAGTGTAACCTCTGTCTGGAGACTACTGCTGATACACACCTAGTGTAACCTCTGTCTGGAGACTACTGCTGGTATACACCTAGTGTAACCTCTGTCTGGAGACTACTGCTGATACACACCTAGTGTAACCTCTGTCTGAAGACTACTGCTGATACACACCTAGTGTAACCTCTGTCTGTAGACTACTGCTGATACACACCTAGTGTAACCTCTGGAGACTACTGCTGATATACACCTAGTGTAACCTCTGTCTGGAGACTACTGCTGATATACACCTAGTGTAACCTCTGTCTGGAGACTACTGCTGATATACACCTAGTGTAACCTCTGTCTGGAGACTACTGCTGATATACACCTAGTGTAACCTCTGTCTGGAGACTACTGCTGATACACACCTAGTGTAACCTCTGTCTGTAGACTACTGCTGATACACACCTAGTGTAACCTCTGTCTGTAGACTACTGCTGATATACACCTAGTGTAACCTCTGGAGACTACTGCTGGTATACACCTAGTGTAACCTCTGTCTGGAGACTACTGCTGATATACACCTAGTGTAACCTCTGTCTGGAGACTACTGCTGGTATACACCTAGTGTAACCTCTGTCTGGAGACTACTGCTGATATACACCTAGTGTAACCTCTGTCTGGAGACTACTGCTGATATACACCTAGTGTAACCTCTGGAGACTACTGCTGATATACACCTAGTGTAACCTCTGTCTGGAGACTACTGCTGATATACACCTAGTGTAACCTCTGTCTGTAGACTACTGCTGGTACACACCTAGTGTAACCTCAGTCTGGAGACTACTGCTGGTATACACCTAGTGTAACCTCTGTCTGGAGACTACTGCTGATACACACCTAGTGTAACCTCTGTCTGGAGACTACTGCTGATATACACCTAGTGTAACCTCTGGAGACTACTGCTGGTATACACCTAGTGTAACCTCTGTCTGGAGACTACTGCTGATACACACCTAGTGTAACCTCTGTCTGGAGACTACTGCTGATATACACCTAGTGTAACCTCTGTCTGGAGACTACTGCTGATACACACCTAGTGTAACCTCTGTCTGGAGACTACTGCTGATATACACCTAGTGTAACCTCTGTCTGGAGACTACTGCTGATATACACCTAGTGTAACCTCTGTCTGTAGACTACTGCTGATACACACCTAATGTAACCTCTGTCTGTAGACTACTGCTGATACACACCTAGTGTAACCTCTGTCTGTAGACTACTGCTGATATACACCTAGTGTAACCTCTGTAGACTACTGCTGATACACACCTAGTGTAACCTCTGTCTGGAGACTACTGCTGATATACACCTAGTGTAACCTCTGTCTGTAGACTACTGCTGATACACACCTAGTGTAACCTCTGTCTGGAGACTACTGCTGATACACACCTAGTGTAACCTCTGTCTGGAGACTACTGCTGATACACACCTAGTGTAACCTCTGTCTGGAGACTACTATACACCTAGTGTAACCTCTGTCTGGAGACTACTGCTGCCTCTGCTCTGATAAGAGGTCCAGACCTTAGTGGCACCTGTCTTTCTCTACACTGGCCCTGTAACATGAAGGTCCCTGGTTCAACCCCCAGTCTGACTGCGTGTCCCCAATAAGACGCAGGATAATCCCCCGGGTCATCGAGTGTTGAAACTTGGAACCCTGTTCTGTTCCGTTCTAGTTGAGGTTTGGGTTATGTCCTAAATCGCACCCTTTTCCCTACACGGTGCACTACCTCGGCTCTGGTCAAAAGTAGCACACTAGCATATAGGGAAATATAGTGCCAAATTTGGACCGCAGATCTGGTCAGGTTCCAGCTGCAGGGGATTCAGAACAACGGCCCGTTGGAGTGATTTAAACATGTGACCTTCTTTCCTTTCCTCTCTCCTTCTCTCTAATCAGTGATCTAACACTACTAGACAGGGTTAGATTCCATAGATTCCATGCCATAGATTCCACCTACCAGAGCCATGATGTAAACTGAGGGAGGACATTATACAGAACACATTTACTACAGTCATGTCCTCAATATTGCATCTGAACCAGGACAGAGAGAGAGAGGGGGGGGGGGGGGGGGTAGGGAGAGGAGAGGAGAGAGAGAGGTAGGTAGGGAGAGGTAGGGAGAGGAGAGAGAGGGAGAGAGGTAGGGAGAGGAGAGAGAGGTAGGGAGAGGAGAGAGAGAAGAGGAGAGGAGAGAGAGGGGAGAGGAGAGAGAGAGAGAGAGGAGGAGAGAGAGTGGGAGAGGAGGAGAGATAGTGGGAGAGGAGGAGAGATAGTGGGAGAGGAGGAGAGATAGTGGGAGAGATAGTGGGAGAGGAGGAGAGATAGTGGGAGAGGAGGAGAGGAGAGAAAAAGAGGGGGAGAAGAGATAGAGAGAGGAGGGGAGAGAAAAGAGGAGCAGAGAGAGGAGCCGAGCGAGATGGGGAAAAGGAGGTGAGAGAGAACATGATGACATCATCATACCACTGAGTCTACCTTTAAAATCAGCCAGGAGAGTCCCTGTCCATTTAAAGGGTAAAAGGGGTACTTCGGGATTTTAGCAATGAATCCCTTTCTCTACCTCCCCAGAGTCAGACGTCCTCATGGATATCATGTTAGTGTCACCGCATGCAGTTTGAAGGAAGTTGCTAAGTAATGCAATTGCTAACTATGATTAGCACAATGACTGGAAGACTATGGGTGTTAGCATTGGCTCGCTAAACTACCTCCAACTTCCCAACACTTGACACATACGAATGGCATCCATGAGTTCATCTGACTCTGGGGAAGTAGAGAAAGGGCCTCAATGCCAAAATCCTGAAGTACCCCCTTTAAGAGAGAATAAGTACTAGGGCTGACGGGAGAATTTATGTCCAGAGTCCAAATGACCTCCTATTCCCTACATACTAGACCAGAGACCAAATGGCCTCCTATTCCCTACATACTAAATCAGGGCCCAAATGGCCTCCTATTCCCTACATACTAGACCAGAGTCCAAATGGCCTCCTATTCCCTACATACTAGACCAGAGTCCAAATGGCCTCCTATTCCCTACATACTAGACCAGAGTCCAAATGACCTCCTATTCCCTACATACTAGACCAGAGTCCAAATGGCCTCCTATTCCCTACATACTAAATCAGGGCCCAAATGGCCTCCTATTCCCTACATACTAGACCAGAGTCCAAATGGCCTCCTATTCCCTACATACTAGACCAGAGTCCAAATGGCCTCCTATTCCCTACATACTAGACCAGAGTCCAAATGGCCTCCTATTCCCTACATACTAGACCAGAGCCCAGATGGCCTCCTATTCTCTACATACTAGACCAGAGACCAAATGACCTCCTATTCCCTACATACTAGACCAGGGCCCAAATGGCCTCCTATTCCCTACATACTAGACCAGAGTCCAAATGGCCTCCTATTCCCTACATACTAGACCAGAGTCCAAATGGCCTCCTATTCCCTACATACTAGACCAGAGTCCAAATGGCCTCCTATTCCCTACATACTAGACCAGGGCCCAAATGGCCTCCTATTCCCTACATACTAGACCAGGGCCCAAATGGCCTCCTATTCCCTACATACTAGACCAGAGTCCAAATGGCCTCCTATTCCCTACATACTAGACTAGGGCCCAAATGGCCTCCTATTCCCTACATACTAGACCAGAGTCCAAATGGCCTCCTATTCCCTACATACTAGACCAGAGCCCAGATGGCCTCCTATTCTCTACATACTAGACCAGAGACCAAATGACCTCCTATTCCCTACATACTAGACCAGGGCCCAAATGGCCTCCTATTCCCTACATACTAGACCAGAGTCCAAATGGCCTCCTATTCCCTACATACTAGACCAGAGTCCAAATGGCCTCCTATTCCCTACATACTAGACCAGAGTCCAAATGGACTCCTATTCCCTACATACTAGACCAGGGCCCAAATGGCCTCCTATTCCCTACATACTAGACCAGGGCCCAAATGGCCTCCTATTCCCTACATACTAGACCAGAGTCCAGATGGCCTCCTATTCCCTACATACTAGACCAGAGACCAAATGACCTCCTATTCCCTACATACTAGATCAGGGCCCAAATGGCCTCCTATTCCCTACATACTAGACCAGAGCCCAAATGGCCTCCTATTCCCTACATACTAGACCAGAGTCCACATGACCTCCTATTCCCTACATACTAGACCAGAGTCCAAATGGCCTCCTATTCCCTACATACTAGACCAGGGTCCACATGACCTCCTATTCCCTACATACTAGACCAGAGTCCAAATGACCTCCTATTCCCTACATACTAGACCAGAGTCCAGATGACCTCCTATTCTCTACATACTAGACCAGAGTCCAAATGGCCTCCTATTCCCTACATACTAGACCAGAGTCCAAATGGCCTCCTATTCCCTACATACTAGACTAGGGCCCAAATGGCCTCCTATTCCCTACATACTAGACCAGAGTCCAAATGGCCTCCTACTCCCTACATACTAGAATAGGGCCCAAATGGCCTCCTATTCCCTACATACTAGACCAGAGTCCAAATGGCCTCCTATTCCCTACATACTAGACCAGAGTCCAAATGGCCTCCTATTCCCTACATACTAGACCAGAGTCCAAATGGCCTCCTATTCCCTACATACTAGACCAGAGCCCAAATGGCCTCCTATTCTCTACATACTAGACCAGAGCCCAAATGGCCTCCTATTCCCTACATACTAGACCAGAGTCCAAATGGCCTCCTATTCCCTACATACTAGACCAGAGTCCAAATGGCCTCCTATTCCCTACATACTAGACCAGAGTCCAAATGGCCTCCTATTCCCTACATACTAGACCAGAGTCCAAATGACCTCCTATTCCCTACATACTAGACCAGAGTCCAAATGGCCTCCTATTCCCTACATACCAGAGCCCAAATGACCTCCTATTCCCTACATACTAGACCAGAGTCCAAATGGCCTCCTATTCCCTACATACTAGACCAGAGCCCAAATGGCCTCCTATTCCCTACATACTAGACCAGAGCCCAAATGGCCTCCTATTCCCTACATACTAGACCAGAGTCCAAATGGCCTCCTATTCCCTACATACTAGACCAGAGACCAAATGGCCTCCTATTCCCTACATACTAGTCCAGGGCCCAAATGGCCTCCTATTCCCTACATACTAGACCAGAGTCCAAATGGCCTCCTATTCCCTACATACTAGACCAGAGTCCAAATGGCCTCCTATTCCCTACATACTAGACCAGAGTCCAAATGGCCTCCTATTCCCTATATACTAGACCAGAGCCCAAATGGCCTCCTATTCCCTACATACTAGACCAGGGCCCAAATGGCCTCCTATTCCCTACATACTAGACCAGAGTCCAAATGGCCTCCTATTCCCTATATACTAGACCAGAGTCCAAATGGCCTCCTATTCCCTACATACTAGACCAGAGTCCAAATGGCCTCCTATTCCCTACATACTAGACCAGAGTCCAAATGGTCTCCTATTCCCTACATACTAGACCAGAGTCCAAATGGTCTCCTATTCCCTACATACTAGACCAGAGTCCAAATGGTCTCCTATTCCCTACATACTAGACCAGAGTCCAAATGGCCTCCTATTCCCTATATACTAGACCAGAGCCCAAATGGCCTCCTATTCCCTACATACTAGACCAGGGCCCAAATGGCCTCCTATTCCCTACATACCAGACCAGAGTCCAAATGGCCTCCTATTCCCTACATACTAGACCAGAGTCCAAATGGCCTCCTATTCCCTACATACTAGACCAGAGTCCAAATGGTCTCCTATTCCCTACATACTAGACCAGAGTCCAAATGGTCTCCTATTCCCTACATACTAGACTAGGGCCCAAATGGCCTCCTATTCCCTACATACTAGACCAGAGTCCAAATGGCCTCCTATTCCCTACATACTAGACCAGAGTCCAAATGGTCTCCTATTCCCTACATACTAGACCAGAGTCCAAATGGCCTCCTATTCCCTACATACTAGACCAGAGCCCAAATGGCCTCCTATTCCCTACATACTAGACCAGAGTCCAAATGGCCTCCTATTCCCTACATACTAGACCAGAGCCCAAATGGCCTCCTATTCCCTACATACTAGACCAGGGTCCACATGACCTCCTATTCCCTACATACTAGACCAGAGTCCAAATGGCCTCCTATTCCCTACATACTAGACCAGAGCCCAAATGGCCTCCTATTCCCTACATACTAGACCAGAGTCCAAATGGCCTCCTATTCCCTACATACTAGACCAGAGCCCAAATGGCCTCCTATTCCCTACATACTAGACCAGAGTCCAAATGGTCTCCTATTCCCTACATACTAGACCAGAGTCCAAATGGCCTCCTATTCCCTACATACTAGACCAGAGTCCAAATGGTCTCCTATTCCCTACATACTAGACCAGAGTCCAAATGGCCTCCTATTCCCTACATACTAGACCAGAGCCCAAATGGTCTCCTATTCCCTACATACTAGACCAGGGCCCAAATGGCCTCCTATTCCCTACATACTAGACCAGAGCCCAAATGGCCTCCTATTCCCTACATACTAGACCAGAGTCCAAATGGCCTCCTATTCCCTACATACTAGACCAGAGCCCAAATGGTCTCCTATTCCCTACATACTAGACCAGAGCCCAAATGGCCTCCCATTCCCTACATACTAGACCAGAGTCCAAATGGCCTCCTATTCCCTACATACTAGACCAGAGCCCAAATGGTCTCCTATTCCCTACATACTAGACCAGGGCCCAAATGGCCTCCTATTCCCTACATACTAGACCAGAGCCCAAATGGTCTCCTATTCCCTACATACTAGACCAGAGCCCAAATGGCCTCCTATTCCCTACATACTAGACCAGAGCCCAAATGGCCTCCTATTCCCTACATACTAGACCAGAGTCCAAATGGCCTCCTATTCCCTACATACTAGACCAGAGCCCAAATGGCCTCCTATTCCCTACATACTAGACCAGAGTCCAAATGGCCTCCTATTCCCTACATACTAGACCAGAGCCCAAATGGTCTCCTATTCCCTACATACTAGACCAGAGCCCAAATGGCCTCCTATTCCCTACATACTAGACCAGAGTCCAAATGGTCTCCTATTCCCTACATACTAGACCAGAGCCCAAATGGCCTCCTATTCCCTACATACTAGACCAGAGTCCAAATGGCCTCCTATTCCCTACATACTAGACCAGAGCCCAAATGGTCTCCTATTCCCTACATACTAGACCAGAGCCCAAATGGCCTCCTATTCCCTACATACTAGACCAGAGCCCAAATGGCCTCCTATTCCCTACATACTAGACCAGAGTCCAAATGGCCTCCTATTCCCTACATACTAGACCAGAGCCCAAATGGTCTCCTATTCCCTACATACTAGACCAGAGTCCAAATGGCCTCCTATTCCCTACATACTAGACCAGAGTCCAAATGGCCTCCTATTCCCTACATACTAGACCAGAGTCCAAATGGCCTCCTATTCCCTACATACTAGACCAGAGTCCAAATGGCCTCCTATTCCCTACATACTAGACCAGAGCCCAAATGGTCTCCTATTCCCTACATACTAGACCAGAGTCCAAATGGCCTCCTATTCCCTACATACTAGACCAGAGTCCAAATGGCCTCCTATTCCCTACATACTAGACCAGAGTCCAAATGGCCTCCTATTCCCTACATACTAGACCAGAGTCCAAATGGCCTCCTATTCCCTACATACTAGACCAGAGTCCAAATGGCCTCCTATTCCCTACATACTAGACCAGAGTCCAAATGGCCTCCTATTCCCTACATACTAGACCAGAGTCCAAATGGCCTCCTATTCCCTACATACTAGACCAGAGTCCAAATGGCCTCCTATTCCCTACATACTAGACCAGAGTCCAAATGGCCTCCTATTCCCTACATACTAGACCAGAGTCCAAATGGCCTCCTATTCCCTACATACTAGACCAGAGCCCAAATGGTCTCCTATTCCCTACATACTAGACCAGAGCCCAAATGGCCTCCTATTCCCTACATACTAGACCAGAGTCCAAATGGCCTCCTATTCCCTACATACTAGACCAGAGCCCAAATGGTCTCCTATTCCCTACATACTAGACCAGAGCCCAAATGGCCTCCTATTCCCTACATACTAGACCAGAGTCCAAATGGTCTCCTATTCCCTACATACTAGACCAGAGCCCAAATGGCCTCCTATTCCCTACATACTAGACCAGAGTCCAAATGGCCTCCTATTCCCTACATACTAGACCAGAGCCCAAATGGTCTCCTATTCCCTACATACTAGACCAGAGCCCAAATGGCCTCCTATTCCCTACATACTAGACCAGAGCCCAAATGGCCTCCTATTCCCTACATACTAGACCAGAGTCCAAATGGCCTCCTATTCCCTACATACTAGACCAGAGTCCAAATGGCCTCCTATTCCCTACATACTAGACCAGAGTCCAAATGGCCTCCTATTCCCTACATACTAGACCAGAGTCCAAATGGCCTCCTATTCCCTACATACTAGACCAGAGTCCAAATGGCCTCCTATTCCCTACATACTAGACCAGAGCCCAAATGGTCTCCTATTCCCTACATACTAGACCAGAGTCCAAATGGCCTCCTATTCCCTACATACTAGACCAGAGTCCAAATGGCCTCCTATTCCCTACATACTAGACCAGAGTCCAAATGGCCTCCTATTCCCTACATACTAGACCAGAGTCCAAATGGCCTCCTATTCCCTACATACTAGACCAGAGTCCAAATGGCCTCCTATTCCCTACATACTAGACCAGAGTCCAAATGGCCTCCTATTCCCTACATACTAGACCAGAGTCCAAATGGCCTCCTATTCCCTACATACTAGACCAGAGTCCAAATGGCCTCCTATTCCCTACATACTAGACCAGAGTCCAAATGGCCTCCTATTCCCTACATACTAGACCAGAGTCCAAATGGCCTCCTATTCCCTACATACTAGACCAGAGTCCAAATGGCCTCCTATTCCCTACATACTAGACCAGAGTCCAAATGGCCTCCTATTCCCTACATACTAGACCAGAGTCCAAATGGCCTCCTATTCCCTACATACTAGACCAGAGCCCAAATGGTCTCCTATTCCCTACATACTAGACCAGAGTCCAAATGGCCTCCTATTCCCTACATACTAGACCAGAGTCCAAATGGCCTCCTATTCCCTACATACTAGACCAGAGTCCAAATGGCCTCCTATTCCCTACATACTAGACCAGAGTCCAAATGGCCTCCTATTCCCTACATACTAGACCAGAGCCCAAATGGTCTCCTATTCCCTACATACTAGACCAGAGCCCAAATGGTCTCCTATTCCCTACATACTAGACCAGAGTCCAAATGGCCTCCTATTCCCTACATACTAGACCAGAGTCCAAATGGCCTCCTATTCCCTACATACTAGACCAGAGACCAAATGGTCTCCTATTCCCTACATACTAGACCAGAGTCCAAATGGTCTCCTATTCCCTACATACTAGACCAGAGCCCAAATGGCCTCCTATTCCCTACATACTAGACCAGAGTCCAAATGGTCTCCTATTCCCTACATACTAGACCAGAGACCAAATGGTCTCCTATTCCCTACATACTAGACCAGAGTCCAAATGACCTCCTATTCCCTACATACTAGACCAGAGTCCAAATGACCTCCTATTCCCTACATACTAGACCAGAGCCCAAATGGTCTCCTATTCCCTACATACATACCAGAGCCCAAATGGCCTCCTATTCCCTACATACTAGACCAGAGCCCAAATGGCCTCCTATTCCCTACATACTAGACCAGAGTCCAAATGGTCTCCTATTCCCTACATACATACCAGAGCCCAAATGGCCTCCTATTCCCTACATACTAGACCAGAGTCCAAATGGTCTCCTATTCCCTACATACATACCAGAGCCCAAATGGCCTCCTATTCCCTACATACTAGACCAGAGCCCAAATGGCCTCCTATTCCCTACATACTAGACCAGAGTCCAAATGGTCTCCTATTCCCTACATACTAGACCAGAGCCCAAATGGCCTCCTATTCCCTACATACTAGACCAGAGTCCAAATGGTCTCCTATTCCCTACATACTAGACCAGAGCCCAAATGGCCTCCTATTCCCTACATACTAGACCAGAGTCCAAATGGCCTCCTATTCCCTACATACTAGACCAGAGTCCAAATGGTCTCCTATTCCCTACATACTAGACCAGAGTCCAAATGGTCTCCTATTCCCTATATACTAGACCAGAGTCCAAATGGCCTCCTATTCCCTACATACTAGACCAGAGTCCAAATGGCCTCCTATTCCCTACATACTAGACTAGGGCCCAAATGGCCTCCTATTCTCTACATACTAGACCAGAGTCCAAATGGCCTCCTATTCCCTATATACTAGACCAGAGCCCAAATGACCTCCTATTCCCTACATACTAGACCAGAGTCCAAATGACCTCCTATTCCCTACATACTAGACCAGAGTCCAAATGACCTCCTATTCCCTACATACTAGACCAGAGCCCAGATGGCCTCCTATTCCCTACATACTAGACCAGGGTCCAAATGGCCTCCTATTCCCTACATACTAGACCAGAGCCCAGATGGCCTCCTATTCCCTACATACTAGACCAGAGCCCAGATGGCCTCCTATTCCCTACATACTAGACCAGAGCCCAGATGGCCTCCTATTCCCTACATACTAGACCAGAGCCCAGATGGCCTCCTATTCCCTACATACTAGACCAGGGTCCAAATGGCCTCCTATTCCCTACATACTAGACCAGAGCCCAAATGGCCTCCTATTCCCTACATACTAGACCAGGGTCCAAATGGCCTCCTATTCCCTACATACTAGACCAGAGCCCAGATGGCCTCCTGTTCCCTACATACTAGAATAGGGCCCAAATGGCCTCCTATTCCCTACATACTAGACCAGAGTCCAAATGGCCTCCTATTCCCTACATACTAGACCAGAGTCCAAATGGCCTCCTATTCCCTACATACTAGACCAGAGTCCAAATGGCCTCCTATTCCCTACATACTAGACCAGAGTCCAAATGGCCTCCTATTCCCTACATACTAGACTAGGGCCCAAATGGCCTCCTATTCTCTACATACTAGACCAGAGTCCAAATGGCCTCCTATTCCCTATATACTAGACCAGAGCCCAAATGACCTCCTATTCCCTACATACTAGACCAGAGTCCAAATGACCTCCTATTCCCTACATACTAGACCAGAGTCCAAATGACCTCCTATTCCCTACATACTAGACCAGAGCCCAGATGGCCTCCTATTCCCTACATACTAGACCAGGGTCCAAATGGCCTCCTATTCCCTACATACTAGACCAGAGCCCAGATGGCCTCCTATTCCCTACATACTAGACCAGAGCCCAGATGGCCTCCTATTCCCTACATACTAGACCAGAGCCCAGATGGCCTCCTATTCCCTACATACTAGACCAGAGCCCAGATGGCCTCCTATTCCCTACATACTAGACCAGGGTCCAAATGGCCTCCTATTCCCTACATACTAGACCAGAGCCCAGATGGCCTCCTATTCCCTACATACTAGACCAGGGTCCAAATGGCCTCCTATTCCCTACATACTAGACCAGAGCCCAGATGGCCTCCTGTTCCCTACATACTAGAATAGGGCCCAAATGGCCTCCTATTCCCTACATACTAGACCAGAGTCCAAATGGCCTCCTATTCCCTACATACTAGACCAGAGTCCAAATGGCCTCCTATTCCCTACATACTAGACCAGAGTCCAAATGGCCTCCTATTCCCTACATACTAGACCAGAGCCCAAATGGTCTCCTATTCCCTACATACTAGACCAGAGTCCAAATGGCCTCCTATTCCCTACATACTAGACCAGAGTCCAAATGGCCTCCTATTCCCTACATACTAGACCAGAGTCCAAATGGCCTCCTATTCCCTACATACTAGACCAGAGTCCAAATGGCCTCCTATTCCCTACATACTAGACCAGAGCCCAAATGGTCTCCTATTCCCTACATACTAGACCAGAGTCCAAATGGCCTCCTATTCCCTACATACTAGACCAGAGTCCAAATGGCCTCCTATTCCCTACATACTAGACCAGAGTCCAAATGGCCTCCTATTCCCTACATACTAGACCAGAGTCCAAATGGCCTCCTATTCCCTACATACTAGACCAGAGTCCAAATGGTCTCCTATTCCCTACATACTAGACCAGAGCCCAAATGGTCTCCTATTCCCTACATACTAGACCAGAGTCCAAATGGCCTCCTATTCCCTACATACTAGACCAGAGTCCAAATGGCCTCCTATTCCCTACATACTAGACCAGAGACCAAATGGTCTCCTATTCCCTACATACTAGACCAGAGTCCAAATGGTCTCCTATTCCCTACATACTAGACCAGAGCCCAAATGGCCTCCTATTCCCTACATACTAGACCAGAGTCCAAATGGTCTCCTATTCCCTACATACTAGACCAGAGACCAAATGGTCTCCTATTCCCTACATACTAGACCAGAGTCCAAATGACCTCCTATTCCCTACATACTAGACCAGAGTCCAAATGACCTCCTATTCCCTACATACTAGACCAGAGCCCAAATGGTCTCCTATTCCCTACATACATACCAGAGCCCAAATGGCCTCCTATTCCCTACATACTAGACCAGAGCCCAAATGGCCTCCTATTCCCTACATACTAGACCAGAGTCCAAATGGTCTCCTATTCCCTACATACATACCAGAGCCCAAATGGCCTCCTATTCCCTACATACTAGACCAGAGCCCAAATGGCCTCCTATTCCCTACATACTAGACCAGAGTCCAAATGGTCTCCTATTCCCTACATACATACCAGAGCCCAAATGGCCTCCTATTCCCTACATACTAGACCAGAGCCCAAATGGCCTCCTATTCCCTACATACTAGACCAGAGTCCAAATGGTCTCCTATTCCCTACATACTAGACCAGAGTCCAAATGGTCTCCTATTCCCTACATACTAGACCAGAGCCCAAATGGCCTCCTATTCCCTACATACTAGACCAGAGTCCAAATGGCCTCCTATTCCCTACATACTAGACCAGAGTCCAAATGGTCTCCTATTCCCTACATACTAGACCAGAGTCCAAATGGTCTCCTATTCCCTATATACTAGACCAGAGTCCAAATGGCCTCCTATTCCCTACATACTAGACCAGAGTCCAAATGGCCTCCTATTCCCTACATACTAGACTAGGGCCCAAATGGCCTCCTATTCTCTACATACTAGACCAGAGTCCAAATGGCCTCCTATTCCCTATATACTAGACCAGAGCCCAAATGACCTCCTATTCCCTACATACTAGACCAGAGTCCAAATGACCTCCTATTCCCTACATACTAGACCAGAGTCCAAATGACCTCCTATTCCCTACATACTAGACCAGAGCCCAGATGGCCTCCTATTCCCTACATACTAGACCAGGGTCCAAATGGCCTCCTATTCCCTACATACTAGACCAGAGCCCAGATGGCCTCCTATTCCCTACATACTAGACCAGAGCCCAGATGGCCTCCTATTCCCTACATACTAGACCAGAGCCCAGATGGCCTCCTATTCCCTACATACTAGACCAGAGCCCAGATGGCCTCCTATTCCCTACATACTAGACCAGAGCCCAGATGGCCTCCTATTCCCTACATACTAGACCAGGGTCCAAATGGTCTCCTATTCCCTACATACTAGACCAGAGCCCAGATGGCCTCCTATTCCCTACATACTAGACCAGGGTCCAAATGGCCTCCTATTCCCTACATACTAGACCAGAGCCCAGATGGCCTCCTATTCCCTACATACTAGACCAGAGCCCAGATGGGCTCCTATTCCCTACATACTAGACCAGAGCCCAGATGGCCTCCTATTCCCTACATACTAGACCAGAGCCCAGATGGCCTCCTATTCCCTACATACTAGACCAGAGCCCAGATGGCCTCCTATTCCCTACATACTAGACCAGGGTCCAAATGGTCTCCTATTCCCTACATACTAGACCAGGGTCCAAATGGTCTCCTATTCCCTACATACTAGACCAGAGCCCAAATGGCCTCCTATTCCCTACATACTAGACCAGGGTCCAAATGACCTCCTATTCCCTACATACTAGACCAGAGTCCATATCCACAAAGCATCTCAGAGTAGCACTGCTGATCAGGGACCAGGTTCCACCTCTTATTATTCCGGCTCTAAATAAAAAGGCCAAACTGATCCTGGATCTGCACTCCTACTCTGAGACGCTTCGTGAACATGGGCCCTGGTTCAAACGTAGTGCACTGTATAGGGAATAGGGCCCTGGTTCAAAAGTAGTGCACTATATAGGGAACGGGTTTGCCACGTAGGACATAGACGGTCTGCATCGAGTGCACGACCTGACTGAAACCCTGCTACAAGCCTGACTGACCTGTGGACTGTACAAGTTGTCCTTTTCATTCAGATCTAGGATCAGTGGACACTACCATCACTCCACGAGTTGGATCATCTCAAAACTGACCTTAGACCGGTGTCTAACTCCATTCTAGTAGTCTCCTGGTGAGATCAGACTTCCCAAAACCCCTGACAATATGGCTCAATATGGTTCAATATGGCTCACCTGAGTTGGCTCAATAACAGTTCACACCTCGTCACCGCACGCACAAAACACGCGTCATTCAATAGTATCTCTACAAACCAACTAAATATTATGATAACATCAATTACTTGCTTATACGTTGAATATGATCATACGGGTTGTAACTAGTTAATATGCGGATACTGGACAACAACAAAAAATGATCCTTTACAGAAGCCTAGCTAGCTAAATCACCTTTAAGAGGTCAAGGTATGCAACATTGCGAAATAACAGCCGCCCTCAAGCAACAAGCTAATTTAGTCTACTTTGCCTAGAGTTGTCATCAACTTTGTTAGAGTTGAAAACAATGTCAAAGGCATGTCTTATTTTGAGACAGCAAAAACAATCACATTCTCCAGTGAATTTGCTGTTATTGTGTAGCTAAGGTTACTGTAGCTAGCTAGCTACTGTAACTAGTGCATATGTCCTTACCCAAAGATCCGTCCCCCAATCCATGTTTTCAAAGTTCCCACCTACAGAAAAAGGAGGCTTTCTATCAATCTGTATTTCCCAAACTCTTGGACGATCCACAAACGTTTGTCTAGAGAGGGGAGATGTCGGAGGAAATGTCGGGAAGTTGACGCCTCAATCATCCGTTCATTCAAGGGAAAGAAAATACTTTCGCCCTGTCGTCTTGAAACTAGTTTTGGTCGCAAGACAAGAGAGGGTGGGAGGGTTCGTCACCAGTCTTTCCAGATTTCATGTCGCGAATGTTTGCTTGGTCTTAAAGGAGCCGAGGTTCATTATTTGAAGTGTCAAGGTTTATACCAAAATGGGAAACACATTAATACATTTTAATGTTACATCTTAAATGTTGCTTATTTACCTTTGTGTAACGTACTACTTTTGCCTAACCCAATCTAGGAAATCTGAGTGAGTAGTAGGCTGGAAAATTATTTATTTTAATGTTAGCTACATACATTCATTCAATACTACAACCACTACAATAATAAGCAACTAATCTACCATTACTGTTAGAATCAATACCAGGACGACGAGCCTATGATTACAATAAAAACAATATGAGAATATCAAGAGGACTAAACCATTTGCACGTTGGCCACACTTTTTAGAAAGCCCAGATAACTTGGTCGTTACTAGCTACCAGTCATAAACCCCGACTATTTATACAATTCCTCTTCCTCAAATGTGATTTTAAAACCAACCTTAACCACACTACTGACCTTATACAAATAGTTGTTTTCATGAATTTGAAATGATATAGCCAATTTTGACTTTGTGGCTGTGTTAAATAGTGGAAACGGAGGCGGTCAACATCAGTAGGTATGCTGCGGCCCCGCCTCTCTCCCGTTTTACCTGTTTTCCAAACAGGTTCTAAAGCACACCGGATTACGGCTCAAGTCTGACAGGAAGTGGTTGTTTCTGGTATTACATGCCCCAGTTTATCACTGCAACTGACGCCCACACATATCCCTTAATGGTTCATAACAATGATCTTTATTTTAATTCTTAAACCATTATTAAAGTATTATTTCCCTACATAGAAAAGTAAAGCACTAATGTGCTCGTTTTATTTACAATCTAATATAATATTTCATACTACCGTTTTATGGAAAGCCTCTCTCTTTTCTATCATTCTTAATGAAATGTACATTTAAAAAACTGGATAAATCCTATTTGAGTCAGAAAAAGATATTAATATAACAGGTATACAGGTAAGATATCCAACTATCCAACTGACAATCTCTGAGAAAAAAATATAAACTATTGGAACCAAGACTTAAAAATAACCAACAAAATTACAGTTAAGGAAAATGTACGTTTAATCCGGTATAAACTAATGTCCACTCTAAACATGAGGGGTTCAACAAGGGTTCTTCTAAGATCCTCAAAGGTCTTCGAAGAACCTTAGGGTTCTTGGACCTGAAAATTGTCCCCGAAAGGTTCTTCCAAGAACCCCACAGGGGGTGGGGTCCATTGAGGAACCTCCTTAGTTGGTGGGGGTTCTTGCAGGAACCTAACTGCCCATCTGGAACATTTGGATTTGAAAAGACAGCAGGTGAAGGCACTTATGAACTGAGAAATGTAAAGATCTCCTCAATTTAAGATACCGCTTGTCCCTTGTATGATCTAAATGGATATGTTTTATAATGATACCATGACACTTTCTCCCTTTTAAAAACGTTTCTAAAAAACAGAAAATGGACAAAATTCAATGGATATCAGTCAACAAAGAGGTAACAATATGTACACAGAATGAATTAACATGAAACGAACACAACAGGTGGGTTAATAGTTCATAACAATGATCTTTATTTTATTCTTAAACCTTTATTACAGTATTTTTCCCCTACATAGAAAAGTAAAGGACTAATGTGCACGTTTTATTTACAGTCTAATATAACATTAGGCTCTAAGAATATGTTGAAGGCTAACTGTGTTGGATGCAGAGGACTGAACTGCTCACCTGTGTGTCTGTGTCTGCAGCTATACAGACGAGGAGGCAGACAAAGGTCAATTTCAGTGGCAACCTGTCATGTTTTGAGCCCCACATTTCTAAGGGGGGGAACGGCTTTCCTGTTTTGCATGTTATTTATGATGAATATGAATATGATGATGATGATGATGAATATGATGATGATGATGAATATGGTGATGATGAATATGATGATGATGATGGTGATGAATATGGTGATGAATATGGTGATGATGAATATGGTGATGAATATGATGATGATGATGATGAATATGATGATGATGATGATGATGAATATGATGATGATGAATATGATGATGATGATGATGATGATGATGAATATGATGATGATGATGATGATGATGATGATGATGATGATGATGAATATGATGATGATGATGATGAATATGGTGATGAATATGATGATGATGATGGTGATGAATATGGTGATGATGAATATGGTGATGAATATGATGATGATGATGATGAATATGATGATGATGATGATGATGAATATGATGATGATGATGATGATGAATATGATGATGATGATGATGATGATGGTGATGATGATGAATATGATGATGAATATGATGATGATGAATATGATGATGATGATGATGAATATGGTGATGATGATGATGAATATGATGATGATGATGATGATGATGATGATGATGATGAATATGATGAATATGATGATGATGATGATGATGATGAATATGATGATGAATATGATGATGATGATGATGATGATGAAGATGAGGATGAATATGATGATGATGATGAATATGATGAATATGATGATGATGATAATGAATATGATGAATATGATGATGATGATGAATATGATGATGATGATGATGATGAATATGATGATGATGATGATGATGAATATGATGATGATGATGAATATGATGATGAATATGATGATGATGATGATGATGATGAATATGATGATGATGATGAATATGATGATGATGATGATGATGAATATGATGATGATGATGATGATGAAGATGAGGATGATGATGAATATGATGATGATGATGATGAATATGATGATGATGATGATGAAGATGAGGATGATGAAGATGATAATGGATGCACACAACCATTTTGCAATGAAAACTCTAAGATCATGTTACAACCTTGACTTTGACACATTCAGCATTCCAATCTGATTGATTATAATAAATAAATACATGTGTACATACAGTAAATAAAAAGACAGAATGCAGTGAATTTGTCTTTGAAATGCTTTAGTTATTATTTGAGTCAAGTAACAGTGGAATCAAGAGACAGAGAGCCCATCGTGCTGTTATAACATGAAACACTAACATCCAAGATGATAACAATAGTGATGATGTAGTGACCATATAAGAGACAGAGAGCCCATCGTGCTGTTATAACATGAAACACTAACATCCAAGATGATAATAATAGTGATGATGTAGTAGCCATATAAGAGACAGAGAGCCCATCGTGCTGTTATAACATGAAACACTAACATCCAAGATGATAATAATAGTGATGATGTAGTAGCCATATAAGAGACAGAGAGCCCATCGTGCTGTTATAACATGAAACACTAACATCCAAGATGATAATAATAGTGATGATGTAGTGACCATATAAGAGACATAGAGCCCATCGTGCTGTTATAACATGAAACACTAACATCCAAGATGATAATAATAGCGATGATGTAGTGACCATATAAGAGACAGAGAGTCCATCGTGCTGTTATAACATGAAACACTAACATCCAAGATTATAATAATAGTGATGATGTAGTGACCATATAAGAGACAGAGAACCCATTGTGCTGTTATAACATGAAACACTAACATCCAAGATGATAATAATAGCGATGATGTAGTGACCATGTTGTTCTCTAGGTGTCAGTGTCTGTCTGGCTAGCTCTGGTGCCCCCTCCTCCATATTGTATTTGTGTAGTCATTTAGAGATGGTGACATTAGGTCAGGACTGATAAAGCCAGGTGTGTTACTCCTGCTCCTGGACAGCCACAGCATCAGAGACAGCCCTGATCTTAAAGGAAATGCTTTTCAGGGAGTAGTTTACTCCTTTCCAGTGCTGCCAAGAAACAGACACATCAGTGAAAGATGTTGCCGGATGTGGGGCGTACAGGGAGTTAGGTTTAGCATGTGTACAGGCACCGTACCAGAATCCACCCATGAAGCGTCTGGCACAGTGGTCTCCCCAGGTATCCTGGTCTTTGTCGAAGGTGCTGAACTTCATGCCGTTGCTATACGACATGGAGTCCCCTGAGAATCAACCAACAAACAGAGCTAAAAAAGGTACCAGCAGACAGGGCACAGTAGCCTTGTTAAACCAACAGACAGAGCACAGTAGCCTGGTTAACTTCTTATGGCTGCAGGGGCAGTATTGAGTAACTTGGATAAAGGTGCCCATTTCAAACGGCCTCGTACTCAATTCTTGCTCGTACAATATGCATATTATTATTACTATTGGATAGAAAACACTCTCAAGTTTCTAAAACCGTTTGAATTATATCTGTGAGTAAAACAGAACTCATTTTGCAGCAAACTTCCTGACAGAAAGTGAAAAATCTCAAATCGAGGCTCTGTTCCAGGCCCTCCCTATAATTTTGCTTGAGATTTATGACTATACATGCACTTCATACGCCTTCCACTAGATGTCAATAGGCAGTGAGAGAAGAAATGGAGTGTATAGCTAGAACTGAGGTCGAATAAGACCTCTTGGAATGACGTGACACCAATTTCCTGTTTTCAGGATGACACGAAGAGGAACCTGGGATTTTATTTTATTTGATAAATGTGACAATATCATCGTAAAGTATGTTTTTTCAATATAGTTTAATCAGATTATTGAAATTTTTTCGGGAGTTTTGCCGTGTTCCGTTCTCTGAGTTTGTTGACGATGGAGAGATTCGCGCCACTTGGCAAGTTTTGCTTGCTAAATCGAGAGGGAAAAAGGCCGTTCTAAAACCAAACAACAATTGTTCTGGACAAAGGACCCCTTGTACAACATTCTGATGGAAGATCATCAAAAGTAGAACCCATTTTATGATGCTATTTCATATATCTGTCGAACATGTGTACTATTAGTTTGCGCCCAGATTTTGGGGGCTCTCTCGCCATAACGTAAGCTGGATGTCGTAATGAAGTTATTTTTTGAATTATAACACGGCGATTGCATTAAGAACTAAGCTATCTTTAATTTGCTGTCCAACATGTATTTTTTAGTAACGTTTATGATTAGTTATTGATTAGATTAGGTGCCTCTCCAAGATTTCTCCGGACATTGTTATTGCATTTTGCCTAGTATTCACATTGTATAACCACGATTTGTGCCGCTAAATATGCACATTTTCGAACAAACAATATATGTATTGTGTAATATGATGTTATAGGACTGTCATCTGATGAATTTTGAGAAGGTTAGTGAAAAAATTAATATCTTTTGCTGGTTTATTCGTTATCACTACTGTTGGCTTGAATCAATGCTGTTGTGTTTTTGGCTATTGTGGTAAGCTAATATAATGCTATATTGTGTTTTCGCTGTGAAACACTTAAAGAATCGGAAATATTGTCTGGATTCACAAGATGTTTGTCTTTAATTTGCTGTACAACATGTATTTTTCATAAATGTTTTATGATGAGTATTTGGTATTTCAATTTGGTCTCTGTAATTGTTCTAGCTGCTTCGGTGCTATTTCCGATTGTAGCTGCAATGTAAAACTATGATTTATACCTCAAATATGCACATTTTTCGAACAAAACATAGATTTATTGTATAACTTGTTATAAGACTGTCATCTGATGAAGTTTTTTCTTGGTTAGTTTGTTTGGTTCTTGGTTAGTTAGGTTGGTTTTGTGCAAGCTACCTGTGCTGTGAAAAATGTCTGTGCTTTTTTGTATTTGGTGGTGAGCTAACATAAATATGCGTGGTGTTTTCGCTGTAAAACATTTTAAAAATCGGACATGTTGGCTGGATTCACAAGATGTGTATCTTTCATTTGCTGTATTGGACTTGTTAATGTGTGAAAGTAAAATATTTCTCAAAAATATCTTTTGAATTTTGCGCCCTGCACTTGAGCTGGCTGTTGTCATAAGTGTACCGACACCGGGCTGCAGCCATAAAAGGTTTTAAACCAGGTACCAACAGACAGAGCACAGTAGCCTGGTTAAACCAGGAACCAACAGACAGAGCACAGTAGCCTGGTTAAACCAGGAACCAACAGACAGAGCACAGTAGCCTGGTTAAACCAACAGACAGAGTACAGTAGCCTGGTTAAACCAGGTACCAACAGACAGAGTACAGTAGCCTGGTTAAACCAGGAACCAACAGACAGAGCACAGTAGCCTGGTTAAACCAGGAACCAACAGACAGAGCACAGTAGCCTGGTTAAACCAGGAACCAACAGACAGAACACAGTAACCTGGTTAAACCAACAGACAGAGCATAGTAGCCTGGTTAAACCAACAGACAGAGTACAGTAGCCTGGTTAAACCAGGTACCAACAGACAGAGTACAGTAGCCTGGTTAAACCAGGAACCAACAGACAGAGCACAGTAGCCTGGTTAAACCAGGAACCAACAGACAGAGCACAGTAGCCTGGTTAAACCAGGAACCAACAGACAGAACACAGTAACCTGGTTAAACCAACAGACAGAGCACAGTAGCCTGGTTAAACCAGGAACCAACAGACAGAGAACAGTAGCCTGGTTAAACCAACAGACAGAGCACAGTAGCCTGGTTAAACCAACAGACAGAGCATAGTAGCCTGGTTAAACCAACAGACAGAGCACAGTATCCTGGTTAAACCAACAGACAGAGCATAGTAGCCTGGTTAAACCAACAGACAGAGTACAGTAGCCTGGTTAAACCAGGTACCAACAGACAGAGCACAGTAGCCTGGTTAAACCAGGAACTAACAGACAGAGCACAGTAGCCTGGTTAAACCAACAGACAGAGCATAGTAGCCTGGTTAAACCAACAGACAGAACACAGTAACCTGGTTAAACCAACAGACAGAGCATAGTAGCCTGGTTAAACCAACAGACAGAGCACAGTAGCCTGGTTAAACCAGGAACCAACAGACAGAGCACAGTAGCCTGGTTAAACCAACAGACAGAGCACAGTAGCCTGGTTAAACCAGGAACCAACAGACAGAGCACAGTAGCCTGGTTAAACCAACAGACAGAGCATAGTAGCCTGGTTAAACCAACAGACAGAACACAGTAACCTGGTTAAACCAACAGACAGAGTACAGTAGCCTGGTTAAACCAACAGACAGAACACAGTAACCTGGTTAAACCAACAGACAGAACACAGTAGCCTGGTTAAACCAACAGACAGAGCACAGTAGCCTGGTTAAACCAACAGACAGAGTACAGTAGCCTGGTTAAACCAACAGACAGAGCACAGTAGCCTGGTTAAACCAACAGACAGAGTACAGTAGCCTGGTTAAACCAACAGACAGAGAACAGTAGCCTGGTTAAACCAACAGACAGAGCACAGTAGCCTGGTTAAACCAACAGACAGAGCACAGTAGCCTGGTTAAACCAACAGACAGAGCACAGTAGCCTGGTTAAACCAACAGACAGAGTACAGTAGCCTGGTTAAACCAACAGACAGAGAACAGTAGCCTGGTTAAACCAACAGACAGAGCACAGTAGCCTGGTTAAACCAGGAACCAACAGACAGAGAACAGTAGCCTGGTTAAACCAACAGACAGAGCACAGTAGCCTGGTTAAACCAGGAACCAACAGACAGAGCACAGTAGCCTGGTTAAACCAACAGACAGAGTACAGTAGCCTGGTTAAACCAACAGACAGAGCACAGTAGCCTGGTTAAACCAACAGACAGAGTACAGTAGCCTGGTTAAACCAACAGACAGAGCATAGTAGCCTTGTTAAACCAACAGACAGAGCACAGTAGCCTGGTTAAACCAACAGACAGAGCACAGTAGCCTGGTTAAACCAACAGACAGAGCACAGTAGCCTGGTTAAACCAGGAACCAACAGACAGAGCACAGTAGCCTGGTTAAACCAACAGACAGAGAACAGTAGCCTGGTTAAACCAGGAACCAACAGACAGAGCACAGTAGCCTGGTTAAACCAACAGACAGAGCACAGTAGCCTGGTTAAACCAACAGACAGAGAACAGTAGCCTGGTTAAACCAACAGACAGAGAACAGTAGCCTGGTTAAACCAACAGACAGAGTACAGTAGCCTGGTTAAACCAGGAACCAACAGACAGAGCACAGTAGCCTGGTTAAACCAACAGACAGAGAACAGTAGCCTGGTTAAACCAACAGACAGAGAACAGTAGCCTGGTTAAACCAACAGACAGAGCACAGTAGCCTGGTTAAACCAACAGACAGAGCACAGTAGCCTGGTTAAACCAACAGACAGAGCACAGTAGCCTGGTTAAACCAACAGACAGAGCACAGTAGCCTGGTTAAACCAACAGACAGAGTACAGTAGCCTGGTTAAACCAACAGACAGAGAACAGTAGCCTGGTTAAACCAACAGACAGAGCACAGTAGCCTGGTTAAACCAACAGACAGAGCACAGTAGCCTGGTTAAACCAACAGACAGAGCACAGTAGCCTGGTTAAACCAACAGACAGAGTACAGTAGCCTGGTTAAACCAACAGACAGAGAACAGTAGCCTGGTTAAACCAACAGACAGAGCACAGTAGCCTGGTTAAACCAGGAACCAACAGACAGAGAACAGTAGCCTGGTTAAACCAACAGACAGAGCACAGTAGCCTGGTTAAACCAACAGACAGAGCACAGTAGCCTGGTTAAACCAGGAACCAACAGACAGAGCACAGTAGCCTGGTTAAGCCAACAGACAGAGTACAGTAGCCTGGTTAAACCAACAGACAGAGCACAGTAGCCTGGTTAAACCAACAGACAGAGTACAGTAGCCTGGTTAAACCAACAGACAGAGCATAGTAGCCTTGTTAAACCAACAGACAGAGCACAGTAGCCTGGTTAAACCAACAGACAGAGCACAGTAGCCTGGTTAAACCAACAGACAGAGCACAGTAGCCTGGTTAAACCAGGAACCAACAGACAGAGCACAGTAGCCTGGTTAAACCAACAGACAGAGAACAGTAGCCTGGTTAAACCAGGAACCAACAGACAGAGCACAGTAGCCTGGTTAAACCAACAGACAGAGTACAGTAGCCTGGTTAAACCAACAGACAGAGTACAGTAGCCTGGTTAAACCAACAGACAGAGAACAGTAGCCTGGTTAAACCAACAGACAGAGAACAGTAGCCTGGTTAAACCAACAGACAGAGTACAGTAGCCTGGTTAAACCAGGAACCAACAGACAGAGCACAGTAGCCTGGTTAAACCAACAGACAGAGAACAGTAGCCTGGTTAAACCAACAGACAGAGCACAGTAGCCTGGTTAAACCAACAGACAGAGAACAGTAGCCTGGTTAAACCAACAGACAGAGCACAGTAGCCTGGTTAAACCAACAGACAGAGCACAGTAGCCTGGTTAAACCAACAGACAGAGTACAGTAACCTGGTTAAACCAACAGACAGAGTACAGTAGCCTGGTTAAACCAACAGACAGAGTACAGTAACCTGGTTAAACCAACAGACAGAGCACAGTAGCCTGGTTAAACCAACAGACAGAGCACAGTAGCCTGGTTAAACCAACAGACAGAGTACAGTAACCTGGTTAAACCAACAGACAGAGTACAGTAGCCTGGTTAAACCAACAGACAGAGTACAGTAACCTGGTTAAACCAACAGACAGAGTACAGTAGCCTGGTTAAACCAACAGACACAGCACAGTAGCCTGGTTAAACCAGGTACCAACAGACAGAGTACAGTAACCTGGTTAAATGTCTTAATGCTTAGGGTAGTATGGAAGACCAAATAAAATGAAACAGGTATGCAATTCAGATATTTTTTAGATGTTATATATGACCATACATAAATGTGCCAAAATGGGGATCTGAATCACAGATATGTGTTCATATTTGTAAGCCTAACATGAACACATTATTTCATTCCCCTCATAGTGGTCTCAAAATGTTGAATTATATCTGTGTATTACAATGATGTATAATACTTGTCAAAACAATGCATATATGATAAGTATTGTCTCCCATAGTGTATATTACCTTCAAATCAACAGGGAGACAGACCTACATGAAACACAATACTTACAATATTACTAACATGACTGTTTTGGAACATGTTATAGATCAATCTTACCCACAAGTGTCATATTTTGTGATCACTGTGCAGGGGATGAAATGCAATGTGTTAAAGGAGGAATCTGTGATGGTTTTCTTTTTTTACTTTTAAATTAAAGTGGAACTGACAGCGTTTTAGCAACATTAAATCTTATTAAAATCGGATCCTCCTGGTACTGCTGCTCATTCCGTGCACCAGTTCCGGAGGATTACGTCACCGGCCTCTAGGCGTCACTAAACTTTCTCATTATGCAAGCCTGGTTCCCCTTCCCCCTGATTAGTAATTGTATATTATGCCCTCTGTTCACCATTGTCTTGTGGGTTATTGTTCCCATGTCCGTTGGTCTTGTGAGTGCCTGTGCTTTGTTGTTTCGGCTTTCATGCTGCGTGTATTGTGCAAGTGTTATTACGGGTCTCGTCCCGTGTATTGTATTACGGGTCTCGTCCCGTGTATTGTATTACGGGTCTCGTCCCGTGTATTGTATTACGGGTCTCGTCCCGTGTATTGTATTACGGGTCACGTCCCGTGTATTGTATTACGGGTCTCGTCCCGTGTATTGTATTACGGGTCTCGTCCCTTGTGTTGTATTACGGGTCTCGTCCCGTGTATTGTATTACGGGTCTCGTCCCGTGTATTGTATTACGGGTCTCGTCCCGTGTATTGTATTACGGGTCACGTCCCGTGTATTGTATTACGGGTCTCGTCCCGTGTATTGTATTACGGGTCTCGTCCCGTGTATTGTATTACGGGTCTCGTCCCGTGTATTGTATTACCGGTCTCGTCCCGTGTATTGTATTACGGGACTCGTCCCGTGTATATATTAAAGGTTTACCCTCGCTCTTTTGTTTGCGTTACATCCCTGTGTTTTTGTATACGTGTTTGATTTGGGCTTCGTCCCCGTGCCTTTTCATGGCATGTTGTATATTTTGGGTGGTTTATTAAAACCCACTATTACGTATTGCTGCGCCTGTCTCCAATCATTTATACAACGTGACAGAAATGGTAATTTTCACGTTTTCATACTTTCATAGTTTGGGAAATACGCAGCCTGGGGCTCCCGAGTGGCGCAGATGTCTAAGGCACTGCATCTCAGTGCTAGAGGCATCACTACAGACACCCTGGTTCGAATCCAGGCGGTATCACAACTGGCTGTGATTGGGAGTCCCATAGGGCGGCGCACAATTGGCCCAGCATCGCCTGGGGTAGGCTGTCATTGTGAATAAGAACTTGTTCTTAACTGACTTGCCTAGTTAAATAAAGGTTACATAGTAGACTAAGGCATTTGGGAAAATTCGATAGCAATATAGAGTGGGAAAGAGGCCGTGCTTTTGGACAATTAAGAGACAATTAAGAGACACTGCAGTAAATAAAACCTAATAAAAACACCTGTCTCGTCCAGGACCGGAGTCTACAGCGACCGGTGTGCCATAGCCAATCACAGCTACATTAGGCCTTTATGTAAATAAGCCGTTTGCCACACAGGCCTGCCATCATTCCCTTTGAACTGGACTGTGTGTGTTTACAGGCAGTTGGACCTGCCATCATTCCCTTTGAACTGGACTGTGCGTGTTTACAGGCAGTTGGACCTGCCATCATTCCCTTTGAACTGGACTGCGTGTTTACAGGAAGTAGGGTCTGCCATAATTCCCTTTGAACTGGACTGCGTGTTTACAGGAAGTAGGGCTTGCCATCATTCCCTGTGAACTGGACTGTGTATTTACAGGCAGTATGACCTGCCGTCATTCCCTGTGAACTGGACTGTGTGTTTACAGGAGGTAGGGTCTGCCATAATTCCCTTTGAACTGGACTGCGTGTTTACAGGAAGTAGGGCTTGCCATCATTCCCTGTGAACTGGACTGTGTATTTACAGGAAGTAGGACCTGCCATCATTCCCTGTGAACTGGACTGTCTGTTTCCAGGCAGCAGCAACAGCACGACTTTAGATCATTAGAACCCATTCGCCAAAAGCTACAAAATACACCTGATTAGATTTATGCAAATATGTACAGTACCAGTCAACAGTTTGGACACACCTACTCATTCCAGGGTTTTTCTTAATTTTTTACTATTTTCTACATTGTAGAATATTAGTGAAGACGTCAAAACTAGGAAATAACACATGGAATCATGTAGAAACCAAAAAAGTGTTAAAAAAATCAAAATATTTTTGAGATTCTTCAAAGTAGCCAACCACTGACTTGATGACAGCTTTGCACACTCTTGGCATTAACTCAACCAAAATGATTTGCATGTCACTAATCAGGTTTTCAAGATATGTAACTTTCAAAATATAGAAATCATCCCCATAGAATGCATTTTTACAGGAATTTCTGTATTTTAAAATACAAACACCAAAATATTGTTTTTGGGTTGAGTTTTCCTTTACGACTGAACTCTTTGTGATGGAAGCAAGAGCATCAGTGGTAGTTCACATTTGCAACAACCTTTAGGAACTAAACACACACACAGGGGAAGAGTTATGATGTGACACCATAGGCGATGATGATGATGTTAAAGCTGATGAAGAAGAAGAACTCACCTGCCCCTCCGTCTACATAACTGCCCAGTCTCAGTGTGTATCCGTAGTTCTCAGGATCAATGGAGAAGGACGTGTATTTAGCATAAACGTTCCCTCCCTCAAAGTCCTCCATGTCCACTCGCAGCTCATTCTTCTTCCTCATCGTCAGGAGGAAGATGTTGTCCAGACCTGACAAGAACAGAAAGCATAAAGGTCCTGTTACATTTCAGCTTCTAGCTCCTTTCCTTACCTCCTATCCCCTTTCCTTTAGCTCCTAACCCCTTCCCCTAGCTCTTAGCCCTTTCCCCTAGCTCTTAGCCCTTTCCTCTAGCTCTTAGCCCCTTCCTCTAGCTCTTAGCCCCTTCCTCTAGCTCTTAGCCCTTTCCTCTAGCTCTTAGCCCCTTCCTCTAGCTCTTAGCCCCTTCCTCTAGCTCTTAGCCCCTTCCTCTAGCTCCTAGCCCCTTCCTTTTACTCCTAGCCCCTTCCCCTTCCCTTTCACCAACTCCTAGCCCCTTCCTCTTGCTCCTAGCCCCTTCCTCTTAATCCTAGCCCCTTCCTCTAGCTCCTAGCCCTTTCCCCTTCCCCAACTCCTAGCCCCTTCCCCCAACTCCTAGCCCCTTCCTCTTGCTCCTAGCCCCTTCCTCTAGCCCCTAGCCCCTTCCTCTAGCTCCTAAGCCCATTCCTCTAGTTCCTAGCCCCTTCCTCTAGCTCCTAGCCCCTTCCCCTAGCTCCTTCCTCTAGCTCCTAGCTCCTAGCCCCTTCCTCTAGCTCCTAGCCCTTTCCCCTAGGACCTAGCCCCTTCCTCTAGCTCCTAACCCCTTCCCATAGCTCCTAACCCCTTCCCCTAGCTCCTAACCCCTTCCCCTAACTTCTTCTCATTTGGTTTTCTCAGATCTGAGGAGGACTCACCCAGCCAGTACTCTCCAGCCACATTCCCAAAGCCAGATTTGTAGTGTGCCCAGGGTCTGTAGAAGTTCTCTGTTCCATCCATTCTCCTCTGGAACACCTGAGAGAGAGAGAGAGAGAGAGAGAGAGGGCAGAGAGAGAGGAAGAGAGAGAGATTGAGAGAGCAGAGATAAGGGGGAGAATGATAGCGAGGGAAGAGAGGGGGGAGAGGGAAGTAGGGACAGAGATAAGAGAAGGGAGAGACGGGGGGAAAGAGAAAGAGGAGGGAGACAGAGAGGGGGGAGAGAGATAATATTATCATACGTTTTGCACCACCGACACATCACAAACATCACAGATGATCTATAAAGGTCTCTACTCACAGTCCACCTCCCTCCATCCGTGTTCATGTCACAGTAGACATGCAAGGGGGTGGTGGGACCTCCAGGGTAGATGGTGTACACCCCACTGGGTGTGGTGTTGTCATGTTGATAGATGTCATCACAGTCCTGAGGGAGGTAGAACTGAGAGAGGACGGCTACAGGAGCCAGCAGAGACAGGAGCAAAAAGACCTGGGAGACAGAGAAAACATTCACACAACATTCAAACAACATTTTAAAAAAAACATTAAAACAACATTTACTTCACTGTTCAACGCTATCAGTGCAGTACATGCAGCAAAACAACCCAGAGTAGAGATACACACATAACCTCACATAACATTCAGACAACTTTAGATCCACACGTAACCTCTCATAACATCCCAGACAACTTTAGATACACACGTAACCTCTCATAACATCCCAGACAACTTTAGATACACACGTAACCTCTCATAACATCCCAGACAACTTTAGATACACACGTAACCTCTCATAACATCCCAGACAACTTTAGATCCACACGTAACCTCTCATAACATTCAGACAACTTTAGACCCACACGTAACCTCTCAGAACATTCAGGCAACTTTCAAAACGGGACAGTAAAATGTTTTGAATTATCCACTTACTTCGCGTGGATATAGTACATATCATATCGGTGTTAATAGTAAAGTCATACCTTCATCCTGAAGAGTGGGTAGTGGTGGACTGTGCTGTGTGTCTGTCTGTCTTATAGCCCTTAACCAAGGCTGCACTACCTGGTCTAAACTAGACGTGGTGGGAACCACACACCTGTCTGTCTGGCTTATAGCCCCTAACAAGGCTGCACTACCTGGTCTAAACTAGACGTGGTGGGAACCACACACCAGTCTGGTTGTCTTTATGTGTCTGTGTGTGTGTGTGTGCATGCGTGCGTGTGTGTGTGTAGCTGGGTAGGGGGGAGAAGGGGAGGGGATGAGAGGGAGAGGGATAGGGGTAGGGGAAGAAGGGGAGAGGGGGATGGGGAGAAGGAGGGGGAGAGGGGGAGGGGGAGAAGGAGGGGGAGATGGGGGGGGGCAGGTACAGAACAGGGGGGTTATTTCTATCTGTACCTCTATTTCTATCTGTACCTCTATTTCTATCGGTACCTCTATTTCTATCTGTACCTCTATTTCTATCTGTACCTCTATTTCTATCTGTACCTCTATTTCTATCTGTACCTCTATTTCTATCTGTACCTCTATTTCTATCTGTACCTCTATTTCTATCGGTACCTCTATTTCTATCTGTACCTCTCTTTCTATCTGTACCTCTCTTTCTATCTGTACCTCTCTTTCTATCGGTACCTCTTTCTATCTGTACCTCTATTTCTATCTGTACCTCTATTTCTATCTGTACCTCTATTTCTATCTCTACCTCTATTTCTATCTCTACCTCTATTTCTATCTGTACCTCTATTTCTATCTGTACCTCTCTTTCTATCTGTACCTCTATTTCTATCTGTACCTCTATTTCTATCTCTCCCTGCCAACCTTGGTAGGTTGACATAGACCAGCCTTGCTAACACCTCCATTCCCCCAGCCCTCCCCCACAGACTGCCTCAGCATGCAGAGAACTGCCCCAGTGTTGATGCCTCATTCTGGGGAGAGTGTAAATCTAGCTCCAGGCTTCTCTCTGGGCCTGCTGATGGATGGAAGAAGGCATCTCGCTCGCTCCCCAGCAGGATTCGTTGATGGGCCGTGTGTGAATGTGTGTGTGTGTCATCATAATGTAATGACCCCAAGGTCAGAAGGGACAGAAGATCCATATCCTGTTTACTCCCTTCATTTCCTCTCCTCCCTCTCCTCCCCTCTTTAATACAGCTTCCTCATGGACCTGGAACGAGGCATGGAAGCCAGCATTGATTAGTGCTAATAAGTAACAACTCACACACACACACGCACGCACACACACACCCACACACACCCCCACACACAGTCCCTTCACTGTGCAATGCTGGTATACCCCACCTGGGGGCAGTACTCTCCCTTTCTCTGTCTGACTGTCTCTCTATCTGTATCTCTGACAGTCTCTCTGTTTGTCTCTCTGACTGTCTGGCTGTCTGACTATCTATATGTATGTCTGCCTACCTGTCTGCCTACCTGTCTGTCTGTCTGTCTGTCTGTCTGTCTGTCTGTCTGTCTGTCTGTCTGTCTGGCTGCCTACCTGTCTGCCTACCTGTCTGTCTGTCTGTCTGTCTGTCTGTCTGTCTGTCTGTCTGTCTGTCTGTCTGCCTGCCTACCTGCCTACCTGCCTGCCTACCTGTCTGCCTACCTGTCTGTCTGTCTGTCTCTCTGACTGTCTCTGACTGTCTGTCTGTCTCTCTGACTGTCTGACATTCTGTCTATATATATGTCTCCCTGTCTATCTGTATGTCTGCTTGTCTGCTTGTCTGCTTGTCTGACTGCCTGACTGCCTGACTGCCTGTCTGTCTGTCTGTCTGTCTGTCTGTCTGTCTGTCTGTCTGTCTGTCTGTCTGTCTGTCTGTCTGTCTGTCTGTCTGTCTGTCTGTCTGTCTGTCTGTCTGTCTGTCTGTCTGTCTGTCTCTCTCTCTCTCTCTCTCTCTCTCTCTCTCTCTCTCTCCTTCTCTGTCTGTTTATCTGTCTGTCTGTGTGCCTGTCTCTCTGTCTCCATGTCTGTTTGCATGCCTGCCTGTCTGTCTGTTTTCCCTCCCCTCCATATCTCTCTCCCCTACCTCACCTCTCCTCTCTCCCCCATCTCAGAGTGAGATAAGAATCACCAGAAAGCAGATATTAGGATTTCCAGACAGAATATATATATATATATATCACAGACTATATTTCTCCCTCCGTCCCTCTCTCCTGATAGAATATAGATACACTACCGTTCAAAAGTTTGGGTCGCTTAGAAATTTCCTTCTTTTTTTTGTCCACTAAAATAACAGAAAATTGAACAGAAATACAGTGTAGACATTGTTAATGTTGTAAATGACTATTGTAGCTGGAAACGGCTGATTTTTAATGGAATATCTACATAGGCGTACAGAGACCCATTATCAGCAACCATCACTCCTGTGTTCCAATGGCACGTTGTGTTGGCTAATCCAAGTTTATCATTTTAAAAGGTTAATTGATCATTAGAAAACCCTTTTGCAATTATGTTAGCACAACTGAAAACTGTTGAAATGTTGTTCTGATTAAAGAAGCAATTAAACTGGCCTTCTTTAGACTAGTTGAGTATCTGGAGCACCAGCATTTGTGGGTTCGATTACAGGGTCAAAATGGCCAGAAACAAATAACTTTTTTCTGAAACTCGTCAGTCTATTCTTGTTGTGGGAAATGAAGGCTTTTCCATGCGAGAAATTGCCAAGAAACTGAAGATCTCGTACAACGCTATGTACTACTCCCTTCACAGAACAGCGCAAACTGGCCCTAACCAGAATAGAAATAGGAATGGGAGGCCCCGGTGCACAACTGAGCAAGAGGACAAGTACATTAGAGTGTCTAGTTTGAGAAGCAGACGTCTCACAAGTCCTCAACTGACATCTTCATTAAATAGTACCCGCAAAACACCAGTCTCAACGTCAACAGTGAAGAGGCGACTCAGAGTTCCTCTGTCCAGTGTCTGTGTTCTTTTGCCCATCTTAATCTTTTCTTTTTATTGGCCAGTCTGAGATATGTATTTTTCTTTGCAACTCTGCCTAGAAGGCCAGGATCCTGGAGTCGCCTATTTCTTGAAAAAAGAAAGATATGGATATATTATACGTGTTCAGTTACCACACACACACACACACACACACACACACACACACACACACACACACACACACACACACACACACACACACACACACACACACACACACCACATGGCTAAAAGTATGTGGACAGATGCTCGTCGAACATCTCATTCCGAACTCATGTGTATTAATATGGAGTTGGTCCCCCTTTGCTGCTTTAACAGCCTCCACTCTTCTGGGAAGCCTTTCCACTAGATGTTGGAACATTGCTGCAGGGATTTGCTTCCATTCAGCCATGAGCATCAGTGAGGTCAGGCACTGTCGTTGGGCGATTAGGCCTGGATCACAGTCTGCGTTCCAATTCATCCCAAAGGTGTTCGATGAGGTTGAGGTCAGGGCTCTGTGCAGGCCAATCAAATTCTTCCACACCGATCTCGACAAACCTTTTCTGTATGGACCTCGTTTTGTGCAGGGGGGTGTTGTCTTACTGAAACAGGAAAGGGCCTTCCCCAAACTGTTGCCACTAAGTTAGGAGCACAGAATTTTCAAGCATGTCATTGTATGCTGTAGTGTTAAGGTTTCCCTTCACTGCAACTAAGGGGCCCGAACCATGAAAACTGCCCCAGACCATTAATCCTCCTCCACCAAACTTTACAGTTGGCACAATGCATTGGGGCAGGTAGCGTTCTCCTGGCATCCTCCAAACCCAGATTAGTCCGTCAGACTGCCAGATGGTCTCGCATGATTCATCACTTCAGACGTGTTTCCACTGCTCCGGAGTCCAATGGCGGCGAGCTTTCCACCACTCCAGCCGACGCTTGGCATTGCACATGGTGATCTTAGGCTTGTGTACAGCTGCTCGGCCATGGAAACCCCTTTCATGAAGCTCACGACGAACAGTTATTGTGCTGACGTTGCTTCCAGAGGAAGTTTGGAACTCGGTAGTGAGTGTTGCAACCGAGGACAGACGATTTTTACGCCCTTCAGCTCTCGGCTGTCTCGTTCTGTGAGCTTGTGTGGCCTACCACTTTGCGGCTGAGCCATTGTTGCTCCTAGACATTTCCACTTCACAATAACAGCACATACAGTTGACCAGCGCTAGCAGGGCAGAAACTTTATGAACGGACTTGTTGAAAAGGTGGCATCCTATGACTGTGCCACGTTGAAAGTCACCGAGCTCTTCAGTAAGGCCATTCTACTGCCAATGTTTGTCTATGGAGATTGCATGGCTGTGTGCTCGAGTTTAAACACCTGTCAGCAACAAGAAATAGCCGAAGCCACTAATTTGTCCATCACAAGAGGATGGTGAGGGGAGGACGGCTCATAATAACGGCCGGAACTTCGCAAATAAAATGGCATCAAACACCTGGAAACCATGTGTTTGATGTGTTTGTTACCATTCCACTGATTCCGCTCCAGTCATCACCACGAGCCTGGTGTCACCATCATCCTGTTTTCATGTAGTGTATTTCCTCTCTGCTGATAGATGTTCCTTCAGGGCTTTCTAACTGGTGTGTGTGTGTGTGTGTGTGTGTGTGTGTGTGTGTGTGTGTGTGTGTGTGTGTGTGTGTGTGTGTGTGTGTGTGTGTGTGTGTGTGTGTGTGTGTGTGTGTGTGTGTGTGTGTGTATGTTGGCAGGACGGCTTGTTATAGAATCATCTGTTTCCATCTCCTGTATCCTACTGAGCAACAAGCTGGTCACACGCACATGTGCCCACACACACACATGCACACACACAAACACACACACACACGCACACGCACACGTACACGCACAGGCTTACATAATCAAACAAACAGAAGCAGACTTTTGGTGCTGGAGTACACACTACTGATATTATTATTACTGATACCTGAGGGGGATGGAGTACACACTACTGACATTATTATTACTGATACCTGAGGGGATGGAGTACACACTACTGATATTATTATTACTGATACCTGAGGGGATGGAGTACACACTCCTGATATTATTATTACTGATACCTGAGGGGGGATGGAGTACACACTCCTGATATTATTATTACTGATACCTGAGGGGGGGTGGAGTACACACTACTGATATTATTATTACTGATACCTGAGGGGGGATGGAGTACACACTACTGATATTATTATTACTGATACCTGAGGGGGGATGGAGTATACACTACTGATATTATTATTACTGATACCTGAGGGGATGGAGTACACACTCCTGATATTATTACTACTGATACCTGAGGGGATGGAGTACACACTACTGATATTATTATTACTGATACCTGAGGGGGGATGGAGTACACACTACTGATATTATTATTACTGATACCTGAGGGGATGGAGTACACACTACTGATATTATTATTACTGATACCTGAGGGGGGATGGAGTACACACTACTGATATTATTATTACTGATACCTAAAGGGATGGAGTACACTCTACTGATATTATTATTACTGATACCTGAGGGGATGGAGTACACACTACTGATATTATTATAACTGATACCTGAGGGGGGATGGAGTACACACTACTGATATTATTATTACTGAAACCTGAGGGGATGGAGTACGCCCTACTGATATTATTATTACTGATACCTGAGGGGGGATGGAGTACACACTCCTGATATTATTATTACTGATACCTGAGGGGGGGATGGAGTACACACTCCTGATATTATTATTACTGATACCTGAGGGGATGGAGTACACAATCTTGATATTATTATTACTGATACCTGAGGGGGGGGGGGATGGAGTACACACTACTGATATTATTATTACTGATACCTGAGGGGATGGAGTACACACTACTGATATTATTATTACTGATACCTGAGGGGATGGAGTACACACTACTGATATTATTATTAATGATACCTGAGGGGGGATGGAGTACACACTACTGATATTATTATTACTGATACCTGAGGGGGGGATGGAGTACACACTACTGATATTAGTATTACTGATACCTGAGGGGATGGAGTACACACTACTGATATTATTATTACTGATACCTGAGGGGATGGAGTACACACTACTGATATTATTATTACTGATACCTGAGGGGGGATGGAGTACACACTACTGATATTATTATTACTGATACCTGAGGGGGGATGGAGTACACACTACTGATATTATTATTACTGATACCTGAGGGGGGGGAT
>NC_092087.1:97150371-97200371 GCF_045679555.1 Salvelinus alpinus | reverse complement strand
GTATTACCTCACACAGCACCTCCCCCTACTGTATTACCTCACTCTGCCCCTCCCCCTACTGTATTACCTCACACTGCACCTCCCCCTACTGTATTACCTCACACTGCACCTCCCCCTACCGTATTACCTCACACCGCACCTCCCCCTACTGTATTACCTCACACTGCACCTCCCCCTACTGTATTACCTCACACTGCACCTTCCCCTACTGTATTACCTCACGCTGCACCTCCCCCTACTGTATTACCTCACACTGCACCTCCCCCTACTCTATTACCTCAAACTGCTCCTCCCCCTACTGTATTACCCTACGCTGCACCTCCCACTACTGTATTACCTCACACCGCACCTCCCCCTACTGTATTACCTGACACTGCACCTCCCCCTACTGTATTACCTCACACTGCACCTCCCCCTAGTGTATTACCTCACGCTGCACCTCCCCCTACTGTATTACCTCACACTGCACCTCCCCCTACTGTATTACCTCACACTGCACCTCCCCCTACTGTATTACCTCACACTGCACCTCCCCCTACTGTATTACCTCACACTGCACCTCCCCCTACTGTATTACCTCACACTGCACCTCCCCCTACTGTATTACCTCACACTGCACCTCCCCCTACTGTATTACCTCACGCTGCACCTCCCCCTACTGTATTACCTCACGCTGCACCTCCCCCTACTGTATTACCTCACACTGCACCTCCCCCTACTGTATTACCTCACGCTGCACCTCCCCCTACTGTATTACCTCACACTGCACCTCCCCCTACTGTATTACCTCACACTGCACCTCCCCCTACTGTATAACCTCACACTGCACCTCCCCCCACTGTATTACCTCACACTGCACCTCCCCCTACTGTATTACCTCACACTGCACCTCCCCCTACTGTATTACCTCACATTGCCCCTCCCCCTACTGTATTACCTCACACTGCACCTCCCCCCACTGTATTACCTCACACTGCACCTCCCCCTACTGTATTACCTCACACTGCACCTCCCCCTACTGTATTACCTCACATTGCCCCTCCCCCTACTGTATTACCTCACACTGCACCTCCCCCTACTGTATTACCTCACACTGCACCTCCCCCTACTGTATTACCTCACATTGCCCCTCCCCCTACTGTATTACCCCACATTGCCCCTCCCCATCCCCTGAACCTTCTCCCAGCCAGGATAATGGCAACAATAGAGACCAAACAAGATAAACACACATCAAACGTTTTACTTTATAATTCTCAGCTAGCTTTATGTGAATCGTAATAATGTAGATAACCAGATAGTTTAACCGGCAAAAATGACCTAAAACTAATGTTATTTGATAAAGTATGACTAGAATTTATATATAAATGCCTGGATTACTTTAATTTTGGTGAATCTCTTGTACAATGGGTTAAAGTGATGTACAGCAACCCCAGATGTAACATAGTAGATAATGGTAACTTTTCAGAAAGTATTGAGCTTTAGGAAGAGGAGTAAAACAAGGCTGTCCGTTGTCTCCATATCTATTTATTATGGCCATTGAAAAGGCTAGTTATTAAAATTAGATCCAAGAGGAACATCAAGGGGTTAGAAATCCAGGGGATAAATACACAAGTGTCAATGTATGCCGATGACTCTTAAGTCCACAATCTGGATCTCTGCACAATCTCGTTGAACATCTTGATCAACTTTCTGGATTAAAACCTAATGGATTAAAACTCTCTGGATTAAAACCTAATTATGACACGTGTACCATATTACGCATTGGATCGTTAAAAAATACATTGTTTACGCTGCCTTGTAGTTCACCAATAAAATGGGCGGACGGTGAATTAGACATACATGGTATTTACATCTCAAAACATTTAATTAACTTTCCACAATTAATTTCAATAGAAAGTGAGCAAAAATAAAACAGATAATGCAACCATGGAGAGGTAAATACTTGTCTATTTATGGAAAAATCACATTGGTTCCTATCACAGTTTCCTTACTTAATAATGGCACTGCCAACTCCAGATGACTCGTTTTTTAAATCATATGAACAAAATATATTTCATTTTATTTGGAATGCTAAGCCAGACAAAATTAAACATGCCTTTTTATATAATGAATATGTTTGGGGGGGCTAAAATGATTAACTATTGAAGCTAGAACATCTCACTAAAAGCTTTACTCATGCATAAATTATACTTCAACCCCAAATGGTTCTCCAGTAGATTATTAAGGCTCATCCTTCGTTCAAAAATGGCCGTTTTTGCCTTTATACAGATTACAACTTCTCATTTCCGACTAATTGAAAAGGAAATTTTGTTTAAAGTATCGCCCTTTCTTAAACAAGCCAAACAACGCTGGTTACAATTTCAGTTTTCTCCTCCAGAAAAGATAGAACAAATATTACAACAAATGTTATGGTTAAACTCAATTATACTGATTAATAAAAAAAAGATTCTTTATGGATTAAAAAAATTGTATTTTATTTATTAATGATATTATGAATAGAAACGGAGGAGTTATGTGACATATGCAGTTATCAAAAATATATGGGAATATCTGCTCCATCCAAATTTACAACCAACTGATTGCAGCACTACCACAAAAATGGATGAGGCAAGGGGAAAAGGGAAAAGCTATGTTATGCAAGGTAGATGTCAATTCTTCATGGGTAGCTAGCTAGCTAATAATTCTTCATGGGTAGCTAGCTAGCTAATAATTCTTCATGGGTAGCTAGCTAATAATTATTTGTGACTATCTGGCTAGCAATTTACGCACACTACAGTGGTTATTGTAGGCCGGTAAACATTGTAGGCCGGTAAACATACAAACATTACCACAGCATGTATTTGTTAATGTATCAGATAAAGCATTGTAGTCAGGGAACATATGAGATGTGAATAGGCAACATTTCATTCCAAAGTCGGAGTGTGTTTTCTCTCGCTTCAGCTCAAATAATGGCCGCCAGTGATTTAGAGAAATTTTGCGTAATTTTTGAAGTGGTTGCGTCATATTTCTGTGCATACCTTCCATTGAAGCTTCCATGGATGCTTCAAAATATGTACAAACGGAGAGCAGATTTCCGTGCTCAGAGCACAGTGTCTCTCCCATCCTCCTCCCTCTCTAACCCCTCCCTCCAAATCTCCCAATCTCTCCTCTCCCCTCCTCCTCCCTCTCTAACCCCTACCTTCTCCCAACCTCTCTGCTTCTATACCCCTACTCCCTTTTTCTCTCTACTCCTCTCTCCCTCTCTTTCTCTGTCTTTCTCTCCCCATTCTCTCTCTCTCTCCCCATTCTCTCTCTGTCTGTCCGTCCGTCCGTCCGTCCGTCCGTCTCTCCGTCTCTCTCTCTCTCTCTCTCTCTCTCTCTCTCTCTCTCTCTCTCTCTCTCTCTCTCTCTCTCTCTCTCTCTCTCTCTCTCTCTCTCTCTCTCTCTCTCTCTCTCTCTCTCTCTCTCTCTCTCTCTCTCTCTCTCTCTCTCTCTCTCTCTCTCTCTCTCTCTCTCTACCTTTCTCTCTCTCTCTCTGTGTGTCTCTCTCTCTCTCTCTCTCTCTCTGTCTCTCTCTCTGCAGTGAGTGTGTGTCCTGCCCGATGGGTCCGTTTGACCACTCTAAAATATTGATGAGTGATAACTACTCTGTCTCCAGTCCCTCCCTCCCTCCCTTTCTCTTCTCCCTCTCTCTCCTTCTCTCCCTTCTTTCACCCGTCGGGTTGGTTCAACCTCACTAAACTTAATCTCTCACACCTCTCTGTCCAATCCCCCTCTCATCCCTCTTTCTCACAGGGGGTCTGATTTAACTGCTGTGAAATATTAATCAAATTGATATCTGATAGAGAGAGAGAAAGAGAGAGAGAGAGAGAGAGAGAGAAGTAGAGAGAGAGAGAGAGAAGTAGAGAGAGAGAGAGAATGAGAGAGAGAGAGAAGTAGAGAGAGAGAGAATGAGAGAGAGTGAGAAAGAGAGATAGAGAAAAAGAGGGATGAGAGAAAGATGACCATATTAGAGACACATATTTCCCTCAGATCACACAGATCCACAAAGAATTCGAAAACAAATCCAATTTTGATAAACTCCCATATCTACTGGGTGAAATTCCACAGTGTGCCATCACAGCAGCAAGATTTGTGACCTGTTGCCACAAGAAAAGGGCAACCAGTGAAGAACAAACACCATTGTAAATACAACCCATATTTATGTTTATTTATTTTAACTTGTGTGCTTTAACCATTTATACATTGCTACAACACTGTATATATATAATATGACATTTGTAATGTCTTTATTGCTTTGAAACTTCTGTATGTGTAATGTTTACTGTTAATTTTTATTGTTTATTTCACTTTTGTATATTATCTACCTCACTTGCTTTGGCAATGTTAACACATGTTTCCCATGCCAATAAAGCCCCTTGAATTCAATTGAATTGAAAGAGGGATAGATGATAGACAGATAGATTAATAAATAATGAAGGACTAAAAATGATGCTTTCAGAATCTCCCAGGGCTGAGCTTCTCTTTCACTGTCGCGCGCGTGTGTGTGTGTGTGTGTGTGTCTGTGTGGCTGTGTGTATGTGTGTATGTGTGTGTGTATGTGTGTGTGTGTGTGTGTGTGTATGTGTGTGTGTATGTGTGTGTGTGTGTGTGTGTGTGTGTGTGTCTGTGTGTGTCTGTGTGTGTCTGTGTGTGTCTGTGTGTATGTGAATGTGTGAATGTGTGTGTGTCTGTGTGTCTGTGTGTATGTGTGTGTGTGTGTGTGTGTGTGTGTGTGTGTGTGTGTGTGTGTGTGTGTGTGTGTGTGTGTGTGTGTGTGTGTGTGTGTGTGTGTGTGTGTGTGTGTGTGTGTGTGTGTGTGTGTGTGCGTGCGCGCGTGCGTGTGTGTGTGTGTGTGTGTGTGTGTGTGTGTGTGTGATTCCGGAGTGCCGTCTGGAAAACACAGCCTCTCTTCCGCTGCAGAGGGAACACCGAGCCAGGAGACTGGTTCTACGCCAGGAGGGAGAGAGGGGTGGGGGGTTGCCTAGCACCAGGGGAAGGATGGAGAACCTGTGCCAGGAGAGAGAAGAGGATGGAGAGAAGAGGAGAAAGGAGGGGGGAACATGAGCACCAGGGAAGGATGGAGACTCTGTCAGACTGGGGCTATGCCAGGACATGATACACTGGAGAGGAAGCGAGGGGGTGGAGGAGAGGGTGGAGGAGGAGGAAGAGAGGGTGGAGGAGGAGAAGAAAGGGTGGAGGAGAGGGTGGAGGAGGAGGAAGAGAGGGTGGAGGAGGAGAAGAGGAGAAGGAGGACGGAGGGGTTGTAGGAGGAGAGAGAAAAATAGAGGGTAACAGGGGAACGACTGGAGAGGAGGAAGAGAGGAGAGAGAAGTAGAAATGAAGGAAGACTGTGAAAGTAAGAGAGGAGAAGGAATGAGGAGAGATTGTCACCAATGTCCCAACAACGTCAATATAATATAACCATATTCTAACGTCACAACAACGTCAATATGATATAACCATATTCCAACGTCACAACAATGTCAATATAATATAACCATATTCCAACGTCACAACAACTTCAATATAATATAACCATATTCTGTCAAAACAACGTCAATATAATATAACCATATTCCAACGTCACAACAACGTCAATATAATATAACCATATTCCAACGTCACAACAACGTCAATATAATATAACCATATTCTAACGTCACAACAACGTCAATATAATATAACCATATTCCAACGTCACAACAACGTCAATATAATATAACCATATTCCAATGTCGCAGACAAAATAGAGGACAGACGCATGGGCGGTGAGCCATCTCCCCCTTTGTCTCCTCCTCCCTCCGTCATCTCTCCTTTCATCGCCTCCTTCTCCCTCCCTCCCTCCCTCCCTCCCTCCCTCCCTCCCTCCCTCCCTCCCTCCCTCCGTCCATCTCTCCTTTCATCGCCTCCTCCTCCCTCCCTCCCTCCCTCCCTCCCTCCCTCCCTCCCTCCCTCCCTCCCTCCCTCCCTCCCTCCCTCCCTCCCTCCCTCCGTCATCTCTCCCTCCCTCCCTCCCTCCCTCCCTCCCTCCCTCCCTCCCTCCCTCCCTCCCTCCCTCCCTCCCTCCCGCCATCCATCTCACTCTACTTCAGTAATCTGTTCATTATGTGTGTGTTTATCATGGATTCAGGACAGTAGGGGTCGTGACTTGGAAATAATAAGACCCAATTATTGTGAGTCATAGTCTAATGCCACACACGCACGCACGCACACACACACACACACACACACACACACACACACACACACACACACACACACACACACACACACACACACACACACACACACACACACACACACACACACACACACACACACACACACACACACACACACACGCACACACACACACACACACACACACACACACACACACACACACACACTCCCATGCTTTCCCTTTTTTTAGACTCTTTCAGACTGTTTGTTCACATCTTTATTTTCTTTGTTTATTTGGCTATACATCTCCTCCTCTCCTCCTCCTCTCCTCCTCCTCGCCTCTCCTCTCCTCTCCTCTCCTCTCCTCTCCTCTCCTCTCCTCTCCTCTCCTCTCCTCTCCTCTCCTCTCCTCTCCTCTCCTTTCCTCTCCTCTGTTCCAGAAACAACATTAGACTGTTAGATGGTAAACAGGAACATTTATTTCAGTTTTAACATAAAGAACCATGCTGTCTCTCTCAACACATCATCAATATTATATAGAGGCCCAAATGACGCCCTATTCCCCATATAGTACACTACTATAGACCAGGGCCCTATTCCCTATATAGTGCACTACTTTAGACCAGAGCCCTATTCCCTATATAGTGCACTACATTAGACCAGAGCCCTATTCCCTATATAGTGCACTACTTTAGACCAGAGCCCTATTCCCTATATAGTGCACTACTTTAGATCAGAGCCCTATTCCTTATATAGTGCACTACTTTGGGTTCTGGTCATAAAATAGTACACTGTATTCAACTTCTGTGTCTCATTCTTTTCTCCACAACCACCAACTGTCCCAGATACAGGCTCTCTCTCTGTATCAGTCCTCCTTCTCCTCCTCCTCTCTCTCCCTATAGATAGAGTCCATCAGTCCTCCTTCTCCTCCTCCTCTCTCCTATAGATAGAGTCCATCAGTCCTCCTTCTCCTCCTCCTCTCTCTATAGATAGAGTCCATCAGTCCTCCTTCTCCTCCTCTCTCTCTCTATAGATAGAGTCCATCAGTCCTCCTTCTCCTCCTCTCTCTCTCTATAGATAGAGTCCATCAGTCCTCCTTCTCCTCCTCTCTCTCTCTATAGATAGAGTCCATCAGTCCTCCTTCTCCTCCTCCTCTCTCTATAGATAGAGTCCATCAGTCCTCCTTCTCCTCCTCCTCTCTCTATAGATAGAGTCCATCAGTCCTCCTTCTGCTCCTCCTCTCTCTCTCTATAGATAGAGTCCACCAGTCCTCCTTCTCCTTTTCTCTCTCTCTATAGATAGAGTCCATCAGTCCTCCTTCTCCTCCTCCTCTCTCTCTCTATAGATAGAGTCCATCAGTCCTCCTTCTCCTCCTCCTCTCTCTCTCTATAGATAGAGTCCACCAGTCCTCCTCCTCCTCCTCTCTCTCTCTCTATAGATAGAGTCCATCAGTCCTCCTCCTCCTCCTCTCTCTCTCTCTATAGATAGAGTCCATCAGTCCTCCTTCTCCTCCTCCTCTCTCTCTCTATAGATAGAGTCCACCAGTCCTCCTTCTCCTCCTCCTCTCTCTCTCTATAGATAGAGTCCATCAGTCCTCCTCCTCCTCCTCTCTCTCTCTCTATAGATAGAGTCCATCAGTCCTCCTTCTCCTCCTCCTCTCTCTCTCTCTATAGATAGAGTCCATCAGTCCTCCTTCTCCCTCTCTCTCTCTATAGATAGAGTCCATCAGTCCTCCTTCTCCTCCTCCTCTTCTTCCTCCTCTTCCTCTCATGATATAGTCATCAGTCTCTCACCCACTCCTCTCCCACTCCTCTTAATTTCCTTCTCTTCCTCCCCTCCTCCTCCTCCTCCTCCTCCTCCTCCTCCTCCTCTCCTCTCTGTATAGAGATATAGTCCGTCAGTCTCTCTCCTCTCCTCTCCCTCCTCCTCCTCCTCCTCCTCCTCCTCCTCCTCCTCTCTCTGTATAGAGATATAGTCCATCAGTCTCTCTCCTCTCCTCTCCCTCCTCTTCCTCCTCCTCCTCCTCCTTCTCCTCCTCTCTCTGTATAGAGATATAGTCCGTCAGTCTCTCTCCTCTCCTCTCCCTCCTCCCCTCCTCCTCCTCCTCCTCCTCCTCCTCTCCTCCTCCTCCTCCTCTCCTCACGCTGTATAGAGATATAGTGCATCAGTCTCTCTCCTCTCCTCTCCCTCCTCTTCCTCCTCCTCCTTCTCCTCCTCTCTCTGTATAGAGATATAGTCCGTCAGTCTCTCTCCTCTCCTCTCCTCTCCCTCCTCCTCCTCCTCCTCCTCCTCTATCCATCGCTCTGTATAACATGAAACAGGGTCACATTATAGATGACCTGATGTCCATTGTTCCATGTGTAGAGGGCCCTCTCTCTGGGGTTGTAGTCCATCATGGAGATGTGAGAGTACTGGTTGTGGAAGGGGATGTCTGTGTACTCGTAGCTGGAGGAGTTGGTGTGGTAAGCAAAGTGGACCTTGGCTCCGGCCAGATGGGAGTTGGTGACGTACAGGGTACCACAGATCATGAAGGTCTCCCCTGCACTGCGTTTAGGAAACCCTGTGTCCCAACTCTGGAGAATGTCGAGAGAACGAGGGTCCAACCGACTGACCTGGAGGGAGGGAGGGAGGGAGGGGGGGAGTTATAGAGGGAAGGGGTGAGGGAGAGAGGGAGGGAGGGAAGGGGTGAGGGAGAGAGGGAAGGGGTGAAGAAGAGAGGGAGGGAGGGAAGGAAGGGGTGAGGGAGGGAGGGAGGGAGGGAGGGAGGGAGGGAGGGAGGGAGGGAGGGAGGGAGGGGGAGAGGAAGCGAGATAAAGGAGCGAGAGAGAGATGTGACCTTTGACACACACACATCCTCCCTACCAGTATGTTAGAGGTGTAGACTACCTACCAGGTAGAGAGGTGTAGACTACCTACCAGTATGTTAGAGGTGTAGACTACCTACCAGTATGTTAGAGATGTAGACTACCTACCAGTATGTTAGAGATGTAGACTACCTACCAGTATGTTAGAGGTGTAGACTACCTACCAGGTAGTTAGAGGTGTAGACTACCTACCAGTATGTTAGAGATGTAGACTACCTACCAGTATGTTAGAGATGTAGACTACCTACCAGTATGTTAGAGATGTAGACTACCTACCAGTATGTTAGAGGTGTAGACTACCTACCAGTATGTTAGAGGTGTAGACTACCTACCAGGTAGTTAGAGGTGTAGACTACCTACCAGTATGTTAGAGGTGTAGACTACCTACCAGTATGTTAGAGATGTAGACTACCTACCAGTATGTTAGAGGTGTAGACTACCTACCAGTATGTTAGAGGTGTAGACTACCTACCAGTATGTTAGAGGTGTAGACTACCTACCAGTATGTTAGAGATGTAGACCACCTACCAGTATGTTAGAGATGTAGACTATCTACCAGTATGTTAGAGGTGTAGACTACCTACCAGTATGTTAGAGGTGTAGACTACCTACCAGTATGTTAGAGGTGTAGACTACCTACCAGTATGTTAGAGATGTAGACTACCTACCAGTAGGTTAGAGATGTAGACTACCTACCAGTATGTTAGAGGTGTAGACTACCTACCAGTATGTTAGAGGTGTAGACTACCTACCAGTATGTTAGAGATGTAGACTACCTACCAGTATGTTAGAGGTGTAGACTACCTACCAGTATGTTAGAGGTGTAGACTACCTACCAGTATGTTAGAGGTGTAGACTACCTACCAGTATGTTAGAGATGTAGACCACCTACCAGTATGTTAGAGATGTAGACTACCTACCAGTATGATAGAGGTGTAGACTACCTACCAGTATGTTAGAGATGTAGACTACCTACCAGTATGTTAGAGATGCAGACTACCTACCAGTATGTTAGAGGTGTAGACTACCTACCAGTATGTTAGAGATGTAGACTACCTACCAGTATGTTAGAGGTGTAGACTACCTACCAGTATGTTAGAGATGTAGACTACCTACCAGTATGTTCCCAGCGTTAGGTATGGAGGTGTAGACTACCTACCAGTATGTTCCCAGCGTTAGGTATGGAGGTGTAGACTGCCCAGAAGCCGGTCTCATCAGCCATCAGGTCGATATCAGAAGACCCCCCCCAGCTGTAGGGGAAGGTGTTGTTGTAACCCGCTCCACTCAGACTCCTCTGGAGCACCACGGTACGGGAACGGAAGTGGTACTGCACCTACGGGACAGGGGGTCAGAGAGAGGACAGGGAGACAGAGAGAGGACAAGGGGTCAGAGAGAGGACAGGGAGACAGAGAGAGGACAGGGGGACAGAGAGAGAGGACAGGGTGACAGAGAGAGGACAGGGGGACAGAGAGAGGACAGGGAGACAGAGAGAGAGGACAGGGTGACAGAGAGAGGACAGGGGGACAGAGAGAGGGGACAGGGGGACAGAGAGAGGACAGGGGGACAGAGAGAGGACAGGGGGTCAGAGAGAGGACAGGGGGTCAGAGAGAGGACAGGGGGTCAGAGAGAGGACAGGGTGACAGAGAGAGGACAGGGGGTCAGAGAAAGGACAGGTGGACAGAGAGAGACATAGAGTTCAGGAGAGACATAGAGAGAAAGCGGAGACAGGTGGACACAGAGAGAGGGGAGGCAGGGGGACACAGATAGAGGGGAGGCAGGGGGACACAGAGAGAGGGGAGGCAGGGTGACACAGAGAGAGGGGAGGCAGGGTGACACAGAGAGAGGGGAGGCAGGGTGACACAGAGAGAGGGGAGGCAGGGTGACACAGAGAGAGGGGAGGCAGGGGGACAGAGAGAGGGGAGACAGGGGGACACAGAGAGAGGGGAGACAGGGGGACACAGAGAGAGGGGAGACAGGGGGACACAGAGAGAGGGGAGGCAGGGGGACACAGAGAGAGGGGAGACAGGGGGACACAGAGAGAGGGGAGGCAGGGTGACACAGAGAGAGGGGAGGCAGGGTGACACAGAGAGAGGGGAGGCAGGGTGACACAGAGAGAGGGGAGGCAGGGTGACACAGAGAGAGGGGAGGCAGGGTGACACAGAGAGAGGGGAGGCAGGGGGACACAGAGAGAGGGGAGACAGGGGGACACAGAGAGAGGGGAGGCAGGGGGACACAGAGAGAGGGGAGACAGGGGGACACAGAGAGAGGGGAGACAGGGGGACACAGAGAGAGGGGAGGCAGGGTGACACAGAGAGAGGGGAGGCAGGGGGACAGAGAGAGGGGAGACAGGGGGACACAGAGAGAGGGGAGACAGGGGGACACAGATAGAGGGGAGGCAGGGGGACACAGAGAGAGGGGAGACAGGGGGACACAGAGAGAGGGGAGACAGGGGGACACAGATAGAGGGGAGGCAGGGGGACACAGAGAGAGGGGAGACAGGGGGACACAGAGAGAGGGGAGACAGGGGGACATAGAGCGAGGGGAGACAGGGGGACACAGAGAGAGGGGAGACAGGGGGACACAGATAGAGGGGAGACAGGGGGACATAGAGAGAGGGGAGTCAGGGGGACACAGAGAGAGGGGAGGCAGGGGGACACAGAGAGAGGGGAGACAGGGGGACACAGATAGAGGGGAGACAGGGGGACACAGAGAGAGGGGAGGCAGGGGGACACAGAGAGAGGGGAGACAGGGGGACACAGAGAGAGGGGAGACAGGGGGACACAGAGAGAGGGGAGTCAGGGGGACATACACACTGGCCCATCTTCTGTGTCCCTGTCTCCACTGTCTCCTCTCTCCTTGACTCCTGTCACCCCTCTCTCTCTGTCCCCCTGTCCTACACCTAACGCCGGTCTGCACATGTGTGTGTGTATGTGTGTGTGTGTGTAGTGTAACATACCAGTATGTTGCTCTGGTGTTTGTTGTAGTACAGTGATCCGTTGTAGACCACATGACCTGTCCCGGCCCAGGGGTGAGGTAAGATGTGCTGAACAAAATTCTGTCCTCTAGTGAAGTCTCCCATGGTCCTGTACTCTAACACACGCCTCCCCTTATAGTAACCATCCATAGACCACACCTAGAGAAAGAGAGGAGACAGAGAAAGAAAGAGAGAGAGGAGAGAGAGAGGGAGAGGAGAGAGAGGAGAGAGAGAGGAGAGAGAGAGGAGAGGGAGAGAGAAAGAGACAGAGAGGAGAGAGAGAGGAGATAGAGAAAGAAAGAGAGAGAGGAGAGATAGAGGAGAGAGAGACAGAGAGAGAGAGAGAGAGAGAGAGAGGAGAAAGAGGAGAGAGAGACCGAGAGGACAGAGAGAGAGAGAGAGAGAGAGAGAGAGAGAGAGAGAGAGAGAGAGAGAGTGAGAGAGAGAGAGAGAGAGAGAGGAGAGAGGAGCGACAGAGAGAGAGGAGAGATAGAGAGGAGAGAGAGAGGAGAGAGAGACAGAGAGAGAGAGAGAGAGAGAGAGAGAGAGGAGAGAGGAGAGAGAGGAGAGAGGAGAGACAGAGAGAGAGGAGAGATAGAGAGACGACATTATAAAATCCATGTACACAAACAACAAGTGTGCGGTTAAAATTGGCAAAAAACACACACATTTCTTCACACAGGGTCGTGGGGTGAGACAGGGATGCAGCTTAAGCCCCACCCTCTTCAACATATATATCAACGAATTGGCGCGGGCACTAGAACAGTCTGCAGCACCCGGTCTCACCCTACTAGAATCCGAAGTCAAATGTCTACTGTTTGCTGATGATCTGGTGCTTCTGTCACCAACCAAGGAGGGCCTACAGCAGCACCTAGATCTTCTGCACAGATTCTGTCAGACCTGGGCCCTGACAGTAAATCTCAGTAAGACCAAAATAATGGTGTTCCAAAAAAGGTCCAGTCACCAGGACCACAAATTCCATCTAGACACCGTTGCCCTAGAGCACACAAAAAACTATACATACCTCGGCCTAAACATCAGCACCACAGGTAACTTCCACAAAGCAGTGAACGATCTGAGAGACAAGGCAAGAAGGGCCTTCTATGCCATCAAAAGGAACATAAATTTCAACATACCAATTAGGATCTGGCTAAAAATACTTGAATCAGTCATAGAGCCCATTGCCCTTTATGGTTGTGAGGTCTGGGGTCCGCTCACCAACCAAGATTTCACAAAATGGGACAAACACCAAATTGAGACTCTGCATGCAGAATTCTGCAAAAATATCCTCCGTGTACAACGTAGAACACCAAATAATGCATGCAGAGCAGAATTAGGCCGATACCCACTAATTATCAAAATCCAGAAAAGAGCCGTTAAATTCTACAACCACCTAAAAGGAAGCGATTCCCAAACCTTCCATAACAAAGCCATCACCTACAGAGAGATGAACCTGGAGAAGAGTCCCCTAAGCAAGCTGGTCCTAGGGCTCTGTTCACAAACACAAACACACCCCACAGAGCCCCAGGACAACAGCACAATTAGACCCAACCAAATCATGAGAAAACAAAAAGATAATTACTTGACACATTGGAAAGAATTAACAAAAAAACAGAGCAAACTAGAATGCTATTTGGCCCTAAACAGAGAGTACACAGTGGCAGAATACCTGACCACTGTGACTGACCCAAACTTAAGGAAAGCTTTGACTATGTACAGACTCAGTGAGCATAGCCTTGCTATTGAGAAAGGCCGCCGTAGGCAGACATGGCTCTCAAGAGAAGACAGGCTATGTGCACACTGCCCACAAAATGAGGTGGAAACTGAGCTGCACTTCCTAACCTCCTGCCCAATGTATGACCATATTAGAGAGACATATTTCCCTCAGATTACACAGATCCACAAAGAATTCGAAAACAAATCCAATTTTGATAAACTCCCATATCTACTGGGTGAAATTCCACAGTGTGCCATCACAGCAGCAAGATTTGTGACCTGTTGCCACAAGAAAAGGGCAACCAGTGAAGAACAAACACCACTGTAAATACAACCCATATTTATGTTTATTTATTTTAACTTGTGTGCTTTAACCATTTGTACATTGTTACAACACTGCATATATATAATATGACATTTGTAATGTCTTTATTGTTTTGAAACTTCTGTATGTGTAATGTTTACTGTTCATTTTTATTGTTTATTTGACTTTTGTATATTACCTACCTCACTTGCTTTGGCAATGTTAACACATGTTTCCCATGTCAATAAAGCCCCTTGAATTGAATTGAATTGAGAGGAGAGAGAGGAGAGAGGCGAGAGAGGAGAGACAGAGAGAGAGAGAGAGAGGACAGAGAGAGAGACAGAGACAGAGACAGAGAGACAGAGACAGAGAGCGAGATTGGTACACTTTACTGTCGGTGTCCTTATTCATGCATTCATAAAGTCTTTATAACAGGTATATAACACATGTTAACATGTGTCATAAGCTGTCATAAGTGGTTTTTAAATAGTTATGAGAAATGGCATAAGATGTCATAAAACGAGTTATAACGGGTGTTAGATGACAGTTCATACTGTTGTCATAGGCTCTAATGTCAACTGTTAATAACACCTGCTATTACACAGACTGCATTACAACATATGTAATATGTTCTTACACGCTACATAGTGTCTACATACCAGCTGTTATAACAGGGTGTTCAATCATTTACCAAACTGGAATGGAATGATGAGCCATATTCTACCAGTATGTTAGAGGTGTAGACTACCTACCAGTATGTTAGAGATGTAGACTACCTACCAGTATGTTAGAGATGTAGACTACCTACCAGTATGTTAGAGATGTAGACTACCTACCAGTATGTTAGAGATGTAGACTACCTACCAGTATGTTAGAGGTGTAGACTACCTACCAGTATGTTAGAGATGTAGACTACCTACCAGTATGTTAGAGATGTAGACTACCTACCAGTATGTTAGAGGTGTAGACTACCTACCAGTATGTTAGAGGTGTAGACTACCTACCAGTATGTTAGAGATGTAGACTACCTACCAGTATGTTAGAGGTGTAGACTACCTACCAGTATGTTAGAGATGTAGACTACCTACCAGTATGTTAGAGATGTAGACTACCTACCAGTATGTTAGAGATGTAGACTACCTACCAGTATGTTAGAGGTGTAGACTACCTACCAGTATGTTAGAGATGTAGACTACCTACCAGTATGTTAGAGATGTAGACTACCTACCAGTATGTTAGAGATGTAGACTACCTACCAGTATGTTAGAGGTGTAGACTACCTACCAGGTAGTTAGAGGTGTAGACTACCTACCAGTATGTTAGAGATGTAGACTACCTACCAGTATGTTAGAGGTGTAGACTACCTACCAGTATGTTAGAGGTGTAGACTACCTACCAGTATGTTAGAGATGTAGACTACCTACCAGTATGTTAGAGGTGTAGACTACCTACCAGTATGTTAGAGATGTAGACTACCTACCAGTATGTTAGAGGTGTAGACTACCTACCAGTATGTTAGAGATGTAGACTACCTACCAGTATGTTAGAGATGTAGACTACCTACCAGTATGTTAGAGGTGTAGACTACCTACCAGTATGTTAGAGATGTAGACTACCTACCAGTATGTTAGAGGTGTAGACTACCTACCAGTATGTTAGAGATGTAGACTACCTACCAGTATGTTAGAGGTGTAGACTATCTACCAGTATGTTAGAGATGTAGACTACCTACCAGTATGTTAGAGGTGTAGACTATCTACCAGTATGTTAGAGATGTAGACTACCTACCAGTAGGTTAGAGATGTAGACTACCTACCAGTATGTTAGAGATGTAGACTACCTACCAGTAGGTTAGAGATGTAGACTACCTACCAGTATGTTAGAGATGTAGACTACCTACCAGTAGGTTAGAGATGTAGACTACCTACCAGTAGGTTAGAGATGTAGACTACCTACCAGTATGTTAGAGATGTAGACCACCTACCAGTATGTTAGAGGTGTAGACTACCTACCAGTAGGTTAGAGATGTAGACTACCTACCAGTATGTTAGAGATGTAGACTACCTACCAGTAGGTTAGAGATGTAGACTACCTACCAGTATGTTAGAGATGTAGACTACCTACCAGTATGTTAGAGGTGTAGACTACCTACCAGTATGTTAGAGGTGTAGACTACCTACCAGTATGTTAGAGATGTAGACTACCTACCAGTATGTTAGAGGTGTAGACTACCTACCAGTATGTTAGAGATGTAGACTACCTACCAGTAGGTTAGAGATGTAGACTACCTACCAGTATGTTAGAGATGTAGACTACCTACCAGTATGTTAGAGATGTAGACTACCTACCAGTATGTTAGAGATGTAGACTACCTACCAGTATGGTAGAGATGTAGACTACCTACCAGTATGTTAGAGGTGTAGACTATCTACCAGTATGTTAGAGATGTAGACTACCTACCAGTATGTTAGAGGTGTAGACTACCTACCAGTATGTTAGAGATGTAGACTACCTACCAGTATGTTAGAGGTGTAGACTATCTACCAGTATGTTAGAGATGTAGACTACCTACCAGTATGTTAGAGATGTAGACTACCTACCAGTATGTTAGAGGTGTAGACTACCTACCAGTATGTTAGAGATGTAGACTACCTACCAGTATGTTAGAGGTGTAGACTACCTACCAGTATGTTAGAGATGTAGACTACCTACCAGTATGTTAGAGATGTAGTCTACCTACCAGTATGTTAGAGGTTTAGACTCCAGACCAGTATGTTAGAGGTGTAGACTACCTACCAGTATGTTAGAGGTGTAGACTACCTACCAGTATGTTAGAGGTGTAGACTACCTACCAGTATGTTAGAGGTGTAGACTACCTACCAGTATGATAGATGTGTAGACTACCTACCAGTATGTTAGAGATGTAGACTACCTACCAGTATGTGGTATATGGGGAGAGATGTGGAGGGTATAAGGGGAGAGATGTGGAGGGTATATGGGGAGAGATGTGGAGGGTATATGGGGAGAGATGTGGAGGGTATATGGGGAGAGATGTGGAGGGTATATGGGGAGAGATGTGGAGGGTATATGGGGAGAGATGTGGAGGGTATATGGGGAGAGATGTGGAGGGTATAAGGGGAGAGATGTGGAGGGTATATGGGGAGAGATGTGGAGGGTATATGGGGAGAGATGTAGAGGGTATATGGGGAGAAATGTGGAGGGTCTAAGGGGAGAGATGTGGAGTGGTATAAGGGGAGAGATGTGGAGGGTATAAGGGGAGAGATGTGGAGGGTATATGGAGAGAGATGAGGAGTGGTATATGGGGAGAGATGTGGAGGGTATATGGGGAAAGATGTAGAGGGTATATGGGGAGAGATGTGGGGGGTATGTGGGGAGAGATGAGGAGGGTATAAGGGGAGAGATGTGGGGGGTATAAGGAGAGAGATGAGGAGTGGTATATGGGGAGAGATGTGGAGGGTATAAGGGGAGAGATGTGGAGGGTATAAGGGGAGAGATGTGGAGGGTATATGGGGAGAGATGTGGAGGGTATATGGGGAGAGATGTAGAGGGTATATGGGGAGAGATGTGGGGGGTATATGGGGAGAGATGTGGAGGGTATATGGGGAGAGATGTAGAGGGTATAAGGGGAGAGATGTGGAGGGTATATGGGGAGAGATGTGGAGGGTATATGGGGAGAGATGTGGAGGGTATATGGGGAGAGATGTGGAGGGTATAAGGGGAGAGATGTGGGGGGTATATGGGGAGAGATGTGGAGGGTATATGGGGAGAGATGTAGAGGGTATATGGGGAGAGATGTGGGGGGTATATGGGGAGAGATGTGGAGGGTATATGGGGAGAGATGTGGAGGGTATAAGGGGAGAGATGTGGAGGGTATATGGGGAGAGATGTGGAGGGTATAAGGGGAGAGGTGTGGAGGGTATATGGGGAGAGATGTAGAGGGTATATGGGGAGAGATGTGGAGGGTATATGGGGAGAGATGTGGAGGGTGTAAGGGGAGAGATGTGGAGGGTATATGGGGAGAGATGAGGAGGGTAAAAGGGGAGAGATGAGGAGTGGTATATTGGGAGAGATTTGGAGGGTATATGGGGAGAGATGTTGAGGGTAAAAGGGGAGAGATGAGGAGTGGTATATTGGGAGAGATTTGGAGGGTACATGGGGGAGGGGATGGTAAGAGGAGATGTGGAGGGTGTATGGGGAGGGGGGCGGTAAGAAGAGATGTGGAGGGTGTATGGGGAGGGGGGCGGTAAGAAGAGATGTGGAGGCTACATGGGGGAGGGGGACGGTAAGAAGAGATGTGGAGGGTATATGGGGAGGGGGACGGTAAGAAGAGATGTGGAGGGTATATGGGGGAGGGGGACGGTAAGAAGAGATGTGGAGGGTATATGGGGAGGGGGACGGTAAGAAGAGATGTGGAGGGTATATGGGGGAGGGGGATGGTTGGAAGAGATGTGGAGGGTATACGGGGAGAGATGAGGAGGGTATTTTGGGAGAGATGAGGAGGGTATATGGGAAGAGATGTGGAGGGTATATGGGGAGAGATGTGGAGGGTATATGGGGAGAGATGTGGAGGGTATATGGGGAGAGATGTGGAGGGTGTAAGGGGAGAGATGAGGAGGGTATATGGGGAGAGATGTAGAGGGTATAAGGGGAGAGATGTGGAGGGTATATGGGGAGAGATGTGGAGGGTATATGGGGAGAGATGTGGAGGGTATATGGGGAGAGATGTGGAGGGTATAAGGGGAGAAATGTGGGGGGTATATGGGGAGAGATGTGGAGGGTATATGGGGAGAGATGTAGAGGGTATATGGGGAGAGATGTGGGGGGTATATGGGGAGAGATGTGGAGGGTATATGGGGAGAGATGTGGAGGGTGTAAGGGGAGAGATGTGGAGGGTATATGGGGAGAGATGAGGAGGGTAAAAGGGGAGAGATGAGGAGTGGTATATTGGGAGAGATTTGGAGGGTATATGGGGAGAGATGTTGAGGGTAAAAGGGGAGAGATGAGGAGTGGTATATTGGGAGAGATTTGGAGGGTACATGGGGGAGGGGATGGTAAGAGGAGATGTGGAGGGTGTATGGGGAGGGGGACGGTAAGAAGAGATGTGGAGGGTATATGGGGAGGGGGACGGTAAGAAGAGATGTGGAGGGTATATGGGGAGAGATGAGGAGGGTATTTTGGGAGAGATGAGGAGGGTATATGGGAAGAGATGTGGAGGGTATATGGGGAGAGATGTGGAGGGTATATGGGGAGAGATGTGGAGGGTATATGGGGAGAGATGTGGAGGGTGTAAGGGGAGAGATGAGGAGGGTGTTTGGGGAGAGATGTGGAGGGTATATGGGGAGAGATTTGGAGGGTATATGGGGAGAGATGTGGGGGGTATATGGGAAGAGATGAGGAGGGTATATGGGGAGAGATTTGGGGGTATATGGGGAGAGATGTGAAGGTATTTGGGGAGAGATGTGGAGGGTATATGGGAAGAGATGAGGAGGGTATATGGGAAGAGATGTGGAGGGTATATGGGGAGAGATGTGGAGGGTATATGGGGAGAGATGTGGAGGGTATATGGGGAGAGATGTGGAGGGTGTAAGGGGAGAGATGAGGAGGGTATATGGGGAGAGATGTGGAGGGTACATGGGGAGAGATGTGGAGGGTGTAAGGGGAGAGATGTGGAGGGTATATGGGGAGAGATGTAGAGGGTATAAGGGGAGAGATGTGGAGGGTATAAGGGGAGAGATGTGGAGGGTATATGGGGAGAGATGTAGAGGGTATATGGGGAGAGATGTGGGGGGTATAAGGGGAGAGATGTGGAGGGTATAAGGGGAGAGATGTGGAGGGTATAAGGGGAGAGATGTGGAGGGTATATAGGGAGAGATGTAGAGGGTATATGGGGAGAGATGTGGGGGGTATATGGGGAGAGATTTGGAGGGTATATGGGGAGAGATGTAGAGGGTATAAGGGGAGAGATGTGGGGGGTATAAGGAGAGAGATGAGGAGTGGTATATGGGGAGAGATGTGGAGGGTATAAGGGGAGAGATGTGGAGGGTATATGGGGAGAGATGTGGAGGGTATATGGGGAGAGATGTGGAGGGTATAAGGGGAGAGATGAGGAGGGTATATGGGGAGAGATGAGGAGGGTATATGGGGAGAGATGTGGAGGGTATATGGGGAGAGATGTGGAGGGTGTAAGGGGAGAGATGTGGAGGGTATATGGGGAGAGATGTAGAGGGTATAAGGGGAGAGATGTGGAGGGTATAAGGGGAGAGATGTGGAGGGTATAAGGGGAGAGATGTGGAGGGTATATGGGGAGAGATGTAGAGGGTATATGGGGAGAGATGTGGGGGGTATAAGGGGAGAGATGTGGAGGGTATAAGGGGAGAGATGTGGAGGGTATAAGGGGAGAGATGTGGAGGGTATATGGGGAGAGATGTAGAGGGTATATGGGGAGAGATGTGGGGGGTATATGGGGAGAGATTGGGAGGGTATAAGGGGAGAGATGTGGAGGGTATATGGGGAGAGATGTGGAGGGTATATGGGGAGAGATGTGGAGGGTATATGGGGAGAGATGTGGAGGGTATATGGGGAGAGATGTGGAGGGTATATGGGGAGAGATGTGGAGGGTATATGGGGAGAGATGTGGAGGGTATATGGGGAGAGATGAGGAGGGTATATGGGGAGAGATGTGGAAGGTATTTGGGGAGAGATGTGGAGGGTATATGGGAAGAGATGAGGAGGGTATATGGGGAGAGATGTGGAAGGTATATGGGGAGAGATGTGGAGGGTATAAGGGGAGAAATGTGGAGGGTATAAGGGGAGAGATGTGGAGGGTATATGGGGAGAGATGTGGAGGGTATATGGGGAGAGATGTGGAGGGTATAAGGGGAGAGATGTGGAGGGTATATGGGGTGAGAGGAGGAGGGTATATGGGAAGAGATGAGGAGGGTATAAGGGGAGAGATGTGGAGGGTATATGGGGAGAGATGTGGAGGGTATATGGGGAGAGATGAGGAGGGTATATGGGAAGAGATGTGGAGGGTATATGGGGAGAGATTTGGGGGTATATGGGGAGAGATTTGGGGGTATATGGGGAGATACAGTGGGGAGAACAAGTATTTGATACACTGCCGATTTTGCAGGTTTTCCTACTTACAAAGCATGTAGAGGTCTGTAATTTTTATCATAGGTACACTTCAACTGTGAGAGACGGAATCTAAAACAAAAATCCCGAAAATCACATTGTATGATTTTTAAGTAATTAATTAGCATTTTATTGCAAGACATAAGTATTTGATACATCAGAAAAGCAGAACTTAATATTTGGTACTGAATCCTTTGTTTGCAATTACAGAGATCATACGTTTCCTGTAGTTCTTGACCAGGTTTGCACACACTGCAGCAGGGATTTTGGCCCACTCCTCCATACAGACCTTCTCCAGATCCTTCAGGTTTCGGGGCTGTCGCTGGGCAATACGGACTTTCAGCTCCCTCCAAAGATTTTCTATTGGGTTCAGGTCTGGAGACTGGCTAGGCCACTCCAGGACCTTGAGATACTTCTTACGGAGCCACTCCTTAGTTGCCCTGGCTGTGTGTTTCGGGTCGTTGTCATGCTGGAAGACCCAGCCACGACCCATCATCAATGCTCTTACTGAGGGAAGGAGGTTGTTGGCTAAGATCTCGCAATACATGGCCCCATCCATCCTCCCCTCAATACGGTGCAGTCGTCCTGTCCCCTTTGCAGAAAAGCATCCCCAAAGAATGATGTTTCCACCTCCATGCTTCACGGTTGGGATGGTGTTCTTGGGGTTGTACTCATCCTTCTTCTTCCTCCAAACACGGCGAGTGGAGTTTAGACCAAAAAGCTCTATTTTTGAATCATCAGACCACATGACCTTCTCCCATTCCTCCTCTGGATCATCCAGATGGTCATTGGCAAACTTCAGACGGGCCTGGACATGCGCCTGATTGAGCAGGGGGACCTTGCGTGCGCTGCAGGATTTTAATCCATGACGGCGTAGTGTGTTACTAATGGTTTTCTTTGAGACTGTGGTCCAAGCTCTCTTCAGGTCATTGACCAGGTCCTGCCGTGTAGTTCTGGGCTGATCCCTCACCTTCCTCATGATCATTGATGCCCCACGAGGTGAGATCTTGCATGGAGCCCCAGACCGAGGGTGATTGACCATCATCTTGAACTTCTTCTATTTTCTTCTATTTTCTAATAATTGCGCCAACAGTTGTTGCCTTCTCACCAAGCTGCTTGCCTATTGTCCTGTAGCCCATCCCAGCCTTGTGCAGGTCTACAATTTTATCCTTGATGTCCTTACACAGCTCTCTGGTCTTGGCCATTGTGGAGAGGTTGGAGTCTGTTTGATTGAGTGTGTGGACAGGTGTCTTTTATACAGGTAACAAGTTCAAACAGGTGCAGTTAATACAGGTAATGAGTGGAGAACAGGAGGGCTTCTTAAAGAAAAACTAACAGGTCTGTGAGAGCCGGAATTCTTACTGGTTGGTAGGTGATCAAATACTTATGTCATGCAATAAAATGCAAATGAATTACTTAAAAATCATACAATGTGATTTTCGGGATTTTTGTTTTAGATTCCGTCTCTCACAGTTGAAGTGTACCTATGATAAAAATTACAGACCTCTACATGCTTTGTAAGTAGGAAAACCTGCAAAATCGGCAGTGTATCAAATACTTGTTCTCCCCACTGTATGTGGAGGGTGTTTGGGGAGAGATGTGGAGGGTATATGGGGAGAGTTTTGGAGGGTATAAGGGAAGAGATGTGGAAGGTATATGGGGAGAGATGTGGAGGGTATACGGGGAGAGATGTGGAGGGTATATGGGGATAGATGTGGAGGGTATATGGGGAGAGATGTGGAAGGTATATGGGGAGAGATGTGGAGGGTATAAGGGGAGAGATGAGGAGGGTATATGGGGAGAGATGTGGAAGGTATAAGGGGAGAGATGTGGAGGGTATATGGGGAGAGATGTGGAGGGTATATGGGGAGAGATGTGGAGGGTATATGGGGAGAGATGTGGAGGGTATATGGGGAGAGATGAGGAGGGTATATGGGGAGAGATGTGGAAGGTATTTGGGGAGAGATGTGGAGGGTATATGGGAAGAGATGAGGAGGGTATATGGGAAGAGATGTGGAGGGTATATGGGGAGAGATGTGGAAGGTATATGGGGAGTGATGTGGAGGGTATAAGGGGAGAGATGAGGAGGGTATATGGGGAGAGATGTGGAGGGTATAAGGGGAGAGATGTGGAGGGTATATGGGGAGAGATGTGGAGGGTATAAGGGGAGAGATGTGGAGGGTATAAGGGGAGAGATGTGGAAGGTATATGGGGAGAGATGTGGAGGGTATATGGGGAGAGATGTGGAGGGTATATGGGGAGAGATGTGGAGGGTATAAGGGGAGAGATGTGGAGGGTATATGGGCATAGATGTGGAGGGTATATGGGGAGAGATGTGGAGGGTATATGGGGAGAGATGTGGAGGGTATATGGGGAGAGATGTGGAGGGTATATGGGGAGAGATGTGGAGGGTATATTGGAATAGTTGTGGAGGGTATAAGGGGAGAGATGTGGAGGGTATAAGGGGAGAGATGTGGAGGGTATTTGGGGAGAGACGTGGAGGGTATATGGGGAGAGACGTGGAGGGTATTTGGGGAGAGATGTGGAGGGTATATGGGGAGAGATGAGGAGGGTATATGGGAAGAGATGTGGAGGGTATAAGGGGAGAGATGTGGAGGGTATAAGGGGAGATATGTGGAGGGTATAAGGGGAGAGATGTGGAGGGTATATGGGTAGAGATGTGGAGGGTATATGGGGAGAGATGTGGAGGGTATAAGGGAAGAGATGAGGAGGGTATATGGGAAGAGATGTGGAGGGTATATGGGGAGAGATGTGGAAGGTATATGGGGAGAGATGTGGAGGGTATAAGGGGAGAGATGAGGAGGGTATATGGGGAGAGATGTGGAGGGTATAAGGGGAGAGATGTGGAGGGTATATGGGGAGAGATGTGGAGGGTATATGGGGAGAGATGTGGAGGGTATTTGGGGAGAGATGTGGAGGGTATATGGGGAGAGATGTGGAGGGTATATGGGGAGAGATGTGGAGGGTATATGGGGAGAGATGTGGAGGGTATAAGGGGAGAGATGTGGAGGGTATAAGGGGAGAGATGTGGAGGGTATATGGGGAGAGATGTGGAGGGTATAAGGGGAGAGATGTGGAGGGTATAAGGGGAGAGATGTGGAGGGTATATGGGGAGAGATGTGGAGGGTATATGGGGAGAGATGTGGAGGGTATATGGGGAGAGATGTGGAGGGTATAAGGGGAGAGATGTGGAGGGTATATGGGCATAGATGTGGAGGGTATATGGGGAGAGATGTGGAGGGTATATGGGGAGAGATGTGGAGGGTATATGGGGAGAGATGTGTAGGGTATATTGGAATAGTTGTGGAGGGTATAAGGGGAGAGATGTGGAGGGTATAAGGGGAGAGATGTGGAGGGTATTTGGGGAGAGACGTGGAGGGTATATGGGGAGAGACGTGGAGGGTATTTGGGGAGAGATGTGGAGGGTATATGGGGAGACATGAGGAGGGTATATGGGAAGAGATGTGGAGGGTATAAGGGGAGAGATGTGGAGGGTATAAGGGGAGATGTGGAGGGTATATGGGGAGAGATGTGGAGGGTATATGGGGAGAGATGTGGAGGGTATAAGGGGAGAGATGTGGAGGGTATAAGGGGAGATATGTGGAGGGTATATGGGGAGAGATTTGGAGGGTATATGGGTAGAGATGTGGAGGGTATATGGGGAGAGATGTGGAGGGTATAAGGGGAGAGATGTAGAGGGTATAAGGGGAGAGATGTAGAGGGTATAAGGGGAGAGATGTGGAGGGTATATGGGAAGAGATGAGGAGGGTATTTTGGGAGAGATGAGGAGGGTATATGGGAAGAGATGTGGAGTGGTATATGGGGAGAGATGGGGAGGGTATATGGGGGAGGGGGGTGGTAAGAAGAGATGTGGAGGGTGTATGGGGAGAGATCGGGAGGATATATGGGGGAGGGGGGTGGTAAGAATAGATGTGGAGAGTGTATGGGGAGGGGATGGTAAGAAGAGATGTGGAGGGTGTATGGGGAGGGCGACGGTAAGAAGAGATGTGGAGGGTACATGGGGAGGGGGATGGTAAGAAGAGATGTGGAGGGTATATAGGGGGGATGGTAAGAAGAGATGTGGAGGGTATATGGGGGAGGGGATGGTAAGAAGAGATGTGGAGGGTATATGGGGGAGGGGATGGTAAGAAGAGATGTGGAGGGTATATAGGGAGGGGGATGGTAAGAAGAGATGTGGAGGGTATATGGGGAGGGGGTGGTAAGAAGAGATGTGGAGGGTATATGGGGAGGGGGATGGTAAGAAGAGATGTGGAGGGTATATGGGGGAGGGGATGGTAAGAAGAGATGTGGAGGGTATATGGGGAGGGGGATGGTAAGAAGAGATGTGGAGGGTATATTGGGAGGGGGACGGTAAGAAGAGATGTGGATGGTATATGGGGAGGGGATGGTAAGAAGAGATGTGGAGGGTATACGGGGAGGGGGTGGTAAGAAGAGATGTGGAGGGTATATGGGGAGGGGGATGGTAAGAAGAGATGTGGAGGGTATATGGGGGAGGGGATGGTAAGAAGAGATGTGGAGGGTATATGGGGAGGGGGACGGTAAGAAGAGATGTGGAGGGTACATGGGGAGGGGGACGGCAAGAAGAGATGTGGAGGGTACATGGGGGAGGGGGACGGTAAGAAGAGATGTGGAGGGTACATTGGGAGGGGGATGGTAAGAACAGATGTGGAGGGTATATGGGGGGATGGTAAGAAGAGATGTGGAGGGTATATGGGGGAAGGGGACGGTAAGAAGAGATGTGGAGGGTATATGGGGAGGGGGACGGTAAGAAGAGATGTGGAGGGTACATGGGGAGGGGGACGGCAAGAAGAGATGTGGAGGGTACATGGGGAGGGGGACGGCAAGAAGAGATGTGGAGGGTATATTGGGAGGGGGATGGTAAAAACAGATGTGGAGGGTATATGGGGGGATGGTAAGAAGAGATGTGGAGGGTATATGGGGGAAGGGGACGGTAAGAAGAGATGTGGAGGGTATATGGGGAGGGGGTGGTAAGAAGAGACGTGGAGGGTATATGGGGGGATGGTAAGAAGAGATGTGGAGGGTATATGGGGCGATGGTAAGAAGAAATGTGGAGGGTACATGGGTGGGATGGTAAGAAGAGATGTGGAGGGTATATGGGGAAGGGGATGGTAAGAAGTGATGTGGAGGGTATATGGGGGGGATGGTAAGAAGAGATGTGGAGTGTAGATGGGGGAGGGGATGGCAAGAAGAGATGTGGAGGGTACATGGGGGAGGGGATGGCAAGAAGAGATGTGGAGGGTACATGGGGGAGGGGATGGCAAGAAGAGATGTGGAGGGTACATGGGGGAGGGGATGGCAAGAAGAGATGTGGAGGGTACATGGGGAGGGGATGGCAAGAAGAGATGTGGAGGGTATATGGGGGAGGGGATGGTAAGAAGAGATGTGGAGGGTACATGGGGGAGGGGATGGCAAGAAGAGATGTGGAGGGTAAATGGGGGAGGGGATGGTAAGAAGAGATGTGGAGGGTATATGGGTGAGGATGGTTGGAAAAAGGAGAAGAGAGGAAATGGAAGGAGAAACCAAGAGAGGAATACATAGACAGAAAGACAGAGAGAGAAGAGGAAACAAGATGAACAGTGTGTAGGAGCAGAAGAACAAGGAAAAGAGACAGGAATGAGGTTTAATTACTTAATGTTGAAATAAGGAGACCAAGATGAAAGGAGTGTTAGAAGGGGAGGGAACGAGAGGAGGGAGAGAGAGAGAGAGAGAGAGAGAGAGAGAGGGGAACGAGAGGAGGGAACGAGAGGAGGGAACGAGAGGAGGGAACGAGAGGAGGGAACGAGAGGAGGGAACGAGAGGAGGGAAGAGAGAGAGAGAGAGAGAGAGAGAGGAGGGAACGAGAGGAGGGAGAGAGAGAGAGAGAGAGAGAGAGAGAGAGAGAGAGAGAGAGAGAGGGAGAGAGGAGAGAGAGAGAGAGAGAGAGAGAGAGAGAGAGAGAGAGAGAGAGAGAGAGAGAGAGAGAGATGAGAAGAGAGAGGGATGAGAAGAGAGAAGGATGAGAGGAGAGGGATGAGAAGAGAGAAGGATGAGGAGTTAGAAGGATGAGAAGAGAGAAGGATGAGAGGAGAGAGGGATGAGAAGAGAGAGGGATGAGAAGAGAGAAGGATGAGAGGAGAGGGATGAGAAGAGAGAAGGATGAGGAGTTAGAAGGATGAGAAGAGATAAGGATGAGAGGAGAGAGGGATGAGAAGGGAGAAGGATGAGAGGAGAGAGGGATGAGAAGAGAGAGGGATGAGAGGAGAGAGGGATGAGAAGAGAGAGGGATGAGAAGAGAGAAGGATGAGAAGAGAGAAGGATGAGAGGAGAGAAGGATGAGAGGAGAGAGGGAGGAGAAGAGAGAGGGATGAGAAGAGAGAAGGATGAGAGGAGAGAGGGATGAGAAGAGAGAAGGATGAGAGGAGAGAGGGATGAGAAGAGAGAAGGATGAGGAGAGAGGGATGAGAAGAGAGAAGGATGAGGAGAGAAGTATGAGCTGAGAGAGGGAGGATAAGATAAGGATGAGAAGAGAGAGGGATGAGAAGAGAGAGGGATGAGAAGAGAGAGGGATGAGAAGAGAGAAGGATGAGAAGAGATAAGGATGAGAAGAGAGAAGGATGAGAAGAGAGAGGGAGGAGAAGAGAGGGATGAGAAGAGAGAAGGATGAGAAGAGAGAGGAAGGAGAAGAGAGAGGGATGAGAAGAGAGAAGGATGAGAAGAGATAAGGATGAGAAGAGAGAGGGAGGAGGAGAGAGAAGGAAGAGTTTGAGAAGGATGAGGAGAGGGAGGTGAAGAGAGGGAGGAGAAGAGAGAAGGATGAGAAGAGAGAAGGATGAGAAGAGAGAAGGATGAGAAGAGAGAGGGATGATAAGAGAGAAGGATGAGAGGAGAGAGGGAGGAGAAGAGAGAAGGATGAGAAGAGAGAAGGATGAGAGGAGAGAGGGATGAGAAGAGAGAAGGATGAGAGGAGAGAGGGATGAGAAGAGAGAAGGATGAGGGGAGAGAGGGATGAGAAGAGAGAAGGATGAGAAGAGAGAGGGATGAGAAGAGAGAAGGATGAGAGGAGAGAGGGAGGAGAAGAGAGGGGGATGAGAAGAGAGAAGGATGAGAGGAGAGAGGGATGAGAAGAGAGAAGGATGAGAGGAGAGAGGGATGAGAAGAGAGAAGGATGAGAGGAGAGAGGGATGAGAAGAGAGAAGGATGAGGAGAGAGGGATGAGAAGAGAGAAGGATGAGGAGAGAAGTATGAGCTGAGAGAGGGAGGATAAGATAAGGATGAGAAGAGAGAGGGATGAGAAGAGAGAGGGATGAGAAGAGAGAGGGATGAGAAGAGAGAAGGATGAGAAGAGATAAGGATGAGAAGAGAGAAGGATGAGAAGAGAGAGGGAGGAGAAGAGAGGGATGAGAAGAGAGAAGGATGAGAAGAGAGAGGAAGGAGAAGAGAGAGGGATGAGAAGAGAGAAGGATGAGAAGAGATAAGGATGAGAAGAGAGAGGGAGGAGGAGAGAGAAGGAAGAGTTTGAGAAGGATGAGGAGAGGGAGGTGAAGAGAGGGAGGAGAAGAGAGAAGGATGAGAAGAGAGAAGGATGAGAAGAGAGAAGGATGAGAAGAGAGAGGGATGATAAGAGAGAAGGATGAGAGGAGAGAGGGAGGAGAAGAGAGAAGGATGAGAAGAGAGAAGGATGAGAGGAGAGAGGGATGAGAAGAGAGAAGGATGAGAGGAGAGAGGGATGAGAAGAGAGAAGGATGAGGGGAGAGAGGGATGAGAAGAGAGAAGGATGAGAAGAGAGAGGGATGAGAAGAGAGAAGGATGAGAGGAGAGAGGGAGGAGAAGAGAGGGGGATGAGAAGAGAGAAGGATGAGAGGAGAGAGGGATGAGAAGAGAGAACGATGAGAGGAGAGAGGGATGAGAAGAGAGAAGGATGAGGGGAGAGAGGGATGAGAAGAGAGAAGGATGAGGAGAGAGAGGGATGAGAAGAGAGAAGGATGAGAGGAGAGAGGGAGGAGAAGAGAGGGGGATGAGAAGAGAGAAGGATGAGAGGAGAGAGGGATGAGAAGAGAGAACGATGAGAGGAGAGAGGGATGAGAAGAGAGAAGGATGAGGGGAGAGAGGGATGAGAAGAGAGAAGGATGAGGAGAGAAGTATGAGCTGAGAGAGGGAGGATAAGAGAAGGATGAGAAGAGAGAAGGATGAGAAGAGAGAGGGATGATAAGAGAGAAGGATGAGAGGAGAGAGGGAGGAGAAGAGAGAAGGATGAGAAGAGAGAAGGATGAGAGGAGAGAGGGATGAGAAGAGAGAAGGATGAGAGGAGAGAGGGATGAGAAGAGAGAAGGATGAGGGGAGAGAGGGATGAGAAGAGAGAAGGATGAGAAGAGAGAGGGATGAGAAGAGAGAAGGATGAGAGGAGAGAGGGAGGAGAAGAGAGGGGGATGAGAAGAGAGAAGGATGAGAGGAGAGAGGGATGAGAAGAGAGAAGGATGAGAGGAGAGAGGGATGAGAAGAGAGAAGGATGAGGGGAGAGAGGGATGAGAAGAGAGAAGGATGAGGAGAGAAGTATGAGCTGAGAGAGGGAGGATAAGAGAAGGATGAGAAGAGAGAGGGATGGGAAGAGAGAGGGATGAGAAGAGAGAAGAATGAGTTGAGATAAGGATGAGAAGATAGAGGGATGAGAAGAGAGAAGGATTATAAGAGAGAGGGAGGAGAAGAGAGGGATGAGAAGAGAGAAGGATGAGAAGAGAGAGGAAGGAGAAGAGAGAGGGATGAGAAGAGAGAAGGATGAGAAGAGAGAAGGATGAGAGGAGAGAGGGATGAGAAGAGAGAAGGATGAGAGGAGAGAGGGATGAGAAGAGAGAAGGATGAGGGGAGAGAGGGATGAGAAGAGAGAAGGATGAGAAGAGAGAGGGATGAGAAGAGAGAAGGATGAGAGGAGAGAGGGAGGAGAAGAGAGGGGGATGAGAAGAGAGAAGGATGAGAGGAGAGAGGGATGAGAAGAGAGAACGATGAGAGGAGAGAGGGATGAGAAGAGAGAAGGATGAGGGGAGAGAGGGATGAGAAGAGAGAAGGATGAGGAGAGAGAGGGATGAGAAGAGAGAAGGATGAGAGGAGAGAGGGAGGAGAAGAGAGGGGGATGAGAAGAGAGAAGGATGAGAGGAGAGAGGGATGAGAAGAGAGAACGATGAGAGGAGAGAGGGATGAGAAGAGAGAAGGATGAGGGGAGAGAGGGATGAGAAGAGAGAAGGATGAGGAGAGAAGTATGAGCTGAGAGAGGGAGGATAAGAGAAGGATGAGAAGAGAGAAGGATGAGAAGAGAGAGGGATGATAAGAGAGAAGGATGAGAGGAGAGAGGGAGGAGAAGAGAGAAGGATGAGAAGAGAGAAGGATGAGAGGAGAGAGGGATGAGAAGAGAGAAGGATGAGAGGAGAGAGGGATGAGAAGAGAGAAGGATGAGGGGAGAGAGGGATGAGAAGAGAGAAGGATGAGAAGAGAGAGGGATGAGAAGAGAGAAGGATGAGAGGAGAGAGGGAGGAGAAGAGAGGGGGATGAGAAGAGAGAAGGATGAGAGGAGAGAGGGATGAGAAGAGAGAAGGATGAGAGGAGAGAGGGATGAGAAGAGAGAAGGATGAGGGGAGAGAGGGATGAGAAGAGAGAAGGATGAGGAGAGAAGTATGAGCTGAGAGAGGGAGGATAAGAGAAGGATGAGAAGAGAGAGGGATGGGAAGAGAGAGGGATGAGAAGAGAGAAGAATGAGTTGAGATAAGGATGAGAAGATAGAGGGATGAGAAGAGAGAAGGATTATAAGAGAGAGGGAGGAGAAGAGAGGGATGAGAAGAGAGAAGGATGAGAAGAGAGAGGAAGGAGAAGAGAGAGGGATGAGAAGAGAGAAGGATGAGAAGAGATAAGGATGAGAAGAGAGAGGGAGGAGGAGAGAGAAGGATGAGAAGAGAGAAGGATGAGAAGAGAGAAGGAAGAGTTTGAGAAGGATGAGAAGGGAGAGGGAGGAGAAGAGAGAGGGATGAGAAGAGTGAAGGATGAGAAGAGAGAAGGATGAGGAGAGAGGGATGAGAAGAGAGAAGGATGAGGAGAGAAGTATGAGCTGAGAGAGGGAGGATAAGAGAAGGATGAGAAGAGAGAGGGATGAGAAGAGAGAGGGATGAGAAGAGAGAAGGATGAGAAGAGATAAGGATGAGAAGAGAGAAGGATGAGACGAGATAAGGATGAGAAGATAGAGGGATGAGAAGAGAGAAGGATGAGAAGAGAGAAGGATGAGAAGAGAGAAGGATGAGAAGAGAGAGGGATGAGAAGAGAGAAGGATGAGAAGATAGAAGGATGAGAAGTGAGAGGGAGGAGAAGAGAGAGGGATGAGAAGAGAGAAGGATGAGAAGAGGTAAGGATGAGAAGAGAGAGGGAGGAGGAGAGAGAAGGATGAGAAGAGAGAGGGATGAGAAGAGAGAAGGAAGAGTTTGAGAAGGATGAGAAGGGAGAGGGAGGAGAAGAGAGAGGGAGGAGAAGAGAGAGGGATGAGAAGAGTGAAGGATGAGAAGAGAGAAGGATGAGAAGATAGAGGGATGAGAAGAGAGAAGGATGAGAAGAGAGAGGAAGGAGAAGAGAGAGGGATGAGAAGAGAGAAGGATGAGAAGAGATAAGGATGAGAAGAAAGAGGGATGAGAAGAGAGAAGGAAGAGTTTGAGAAGGATGAGGAGAGGGAGGAGAAGAGAGAGGGATGAGAAGAGAGAAGGATGAGAGGAGAGAGGGATGAGAAGAGAGAAGGATGAGAGGAGAGAGGGATGAGAAGAGAGAAGGATGAGGAGAGAGGGATGAGAAGAGAGAAGGATGAGGAGAGAAGTATTAGCTGAGAGAGGGAGGATAAGAGAAGGATGAGAAGAGAGAGGGATGAGAAGAGAGAGGGATGAGAAGAGAGAAGGATGAGTTTGAGAAGGATGAGAAGGGAGAGGGAGGAGAAGAGAGAGGGATGAGAAGAGTGAAGGATGAGAAGAGAGAAGGATGAGAAGATAGAGGAAGGAGAAGAGAGAGGGATGAGAAGAGAGAAGGATGAGAAGAGATAAGGATGAGAAGATAGAGGAATGAGAAGAGAGAAGGAAGAGTTTGAGAAGGATGAGGAGAGGGAGGTGAAGAGAGGGAGGAGAAGAGAGAAGGATGAGAAGAGAGAAGGATGAGAAGAGAGAAGGATGAGAAGAGAGAGGGATGAGAAGAGAGAAGGATGAGAGGAGAGAGGGAGGGAGAAGAGAGAGGGATGAGAAGAGAGAAGGATGAGGAGAGAAGTATTAGCTGAGAGAGGGAGGATAAGAGAAGGATGAGAATAGAGAGGGATGAGAAGAGAGAGGGATGAGAAGAGAGAAGGATGAGTTTGAGAAGGATGAGAAGGGAGAGGGAGGAGAAGAGAGAGGGATGAGAAGAGAGAAGGATGAGAAGAGATAAGGATGAGAAGATAGAGGGATGAGAAGAGAGAAGGAAGAGTTTGAGAAGGATGAGGAGAGGGAGGTGAAGAGAGGGAGGAGAAGAGAGAAGGATGAGAAGAGAGAAGGATGAGAAGAGAGAAGGATGAGAAGAGAGAGGGATGAGAAGAGAGAAGGATGAGAGGAGAGAGGGAGGGAGAAGAGAGAGGGATGAGAAGAGAGAAGGATGAGGAGAGAAGTATTAGCTGAGAGAGGGAGGATAAGAGAAGGATGAGAAGAGAGAGGGATGAGAAGAGAGAGGGATGAGAAGAGAGAAGGATGAGTTTGAGAAGGATGAGAAGGGAGAGGGAGGAGAAGAGAGAGGGATGAGAAGAGTGAAGGATGAGAAGAGAGAAGGATGAGAAGATAGAGGGATGAGAAGAGAGAAGGGTGAGAAGAGAGAAGGATGAGAAGAGAGAGGAAGGAGAAGAGAAAGGGATGAGAAGAGAGAAGGATGAGAAGAGATAAGGATGAGAAGATAGAGGGATGAGAAGAGAGAAGGAAGAGTTTGAGAAGGATGAGGAGAGGGAGGTGAAGAGAGGGAGGAGAAGAGAGAAGGATGAGAAGAGAGAAGGATGAGAAGAGAGAAGGATGAGAAGAGAGAGGGATGATAAGAGAGAAGGATGAGAGGAGAGAGGGAGGAGAAGAGAGAAGGATGAGAAGAGAGAAGGATGAGAGGAGAGAGGGATGAGAAGAGAGAAGGATGAGAGGAGAGAGGGATGAGAAGAGAGAAGGATGAGGGGAGAGAGGGATGAGAAGAGAGAAGGATGAGGAGAGAAGTATGAGCTGAGAGAGGGAGGATAAGAGAAGGATGAGAAGAGAGAGGGATGGGAAGAGAGAGGGATGAGAAGAGAGAAGAATGAGAAGAGATAAGGATGAGAAGATAGAGGGATGAGAAGAGAGAAGGATGAGAAGAGAGAGGAAGGAGAAGAGAGAGGGATGAGAAGAGAGAAGGATGAGAAGAGATAAGGATGAGAAGATAGAGGGATGAGAAGAGAGAAGGATGAGAGGAGAGAGGGATGAGAAGAGAGAAGGATGAGGGGAGAGAGGGATGAGAAGAGAGAAGGATGAGGAGAGAAGTATGAGCTGAGAGAGGGAGGATAAGAGAAGGATGAGAAGAGAGAGGGATGGGAAGAGAGAGGGATGAGAAGAGAGAAGAATGAGAAGAGATAAGGATGAGAAGATAGAGGGATGAGAAGAGAGAAGGATGAGAAGAGAGAGGAAGGAGAAGAGAGAAGGATGAGAAGAGAGAGGAAGGAGAAGAGAAAGGGATGAGAAGAGAGAAGGATGAGAAGAGATAAGGATGAGAAGATAGAGGGATGAGAAGAGAGAAGGAAGAGTTTGAGAAGGATGAGGAGAGGGAGGTGAAGAGAGGGAGGAGAAGAGAGAAGGATGAGAAGAGAGAAGGATGAGAAGAGAGAAGGATGAGAAGAGAGAGGGATGATAAGAGAGAAGGATGAGAGGAGAGAGGGAGGAGAAGAGAGAAGGATGAGAAGAGAGAAGGATGAGAGGAGAGAGGGATGAGAAGAGAGAAGGATGAGAGGAGAGAGGGATGAGAAGAGAGAAGGATGAGGGGAGAGAGGGATGAGAAGAGAGAAGGATGAGGAGAGAAGTATGAGCTGAGAGAGGGAGGATAAGAGAAGGATGAGAAGAGAGAGGGATGGGAAGAGAGAGGGATGAGAAGAGAGAAGAATGAGAAGAGATAAGGATGAGAAGATAGAGGGATGAGAAGAGAGAAGGATGAGAAGAGAGAGGAAGGAGAAGAGAGAGGGATGAGAAGAGAGAAGGATGAGAAGAGATAAGGATGAGAAGATAGAGGGATGAGAAGAGAGAAGGATGAGAGGAGAGAGGGATGAGAAGAGAGAAGGATGAGGGGAGAGAGGGATGAGAAGAGAGAAGGATGAGGAGAGAAGTATGAGCTGAGAGAGGGAGGATAAGAGAAGGATGAGAAGAGAGAGGGATGGGAAGAGAGAGGGATGAGAAGAGAGAAGAATGAGAAGAGATAAGGATGAGAAGATAGAGGGATGAGAAGAGAGAAGGATGAGAAGAGATAAGGATGAGAAGATAGAGGGATGAGAAGAGAGAAGGAAGAGTTTGAGAAGGATGAGGAGAGGGATGAGAAGAGAGAGGGACGAGGAGAGAGGGATGAGAAGAGAGAAGGATGAGGAGAGAAGTATGAGCTGAGAGAGGGAGGATAAGAGAAGGATGAGAAGAGAGAGGGATGAGAAGAGAGAGGGATGAGAAGAGAGAAGGATGAGAAGAGAGAAGGATGAGAAGATAGAGGGATGAGAAGAGAGAAGGATGAGAAGAGAGAGGGAGGAGAAGAGAGGGATGAGAAGAGAGAAGGATGAGAAGAGAGAGGAAGGAGAAGAGAGAGGGATGAGAAGAGAGAAGGATGAGAAGAGATAAGGATGAGAAGAGAGAGGGAGGAGGAGAGAGAAGGATGAGAAGAGAGAAGGATGAGAAGAGAGAAGGAAGAGTTTGAGAAGGATGAGAAGGGAGAGGGAGGAGAAGAGAGAGGGATGAGAAGAGTGAAGGATGAGAAGAGAGAAGGATGAGAAGATAGAGGGATGAGAAGAGAGAAGGGTGAGAAGAGAGAAGGATGAGAAGAGAGAGGAAGGAGAAGAGAGAGGGATGAGAAGAGAGAAGGATGAGAAGAGATAAGGATGAGAAGATAGAGGGATGAGAAGAGAGAAGGATGAGAAGAGAGAGGGAGGAGAAGAGAGGGATGAGAAGAGAGAAGGATGAGAAGAGAGAGGAAGGAGAAGAGAGAGGGATGAGAAGAGAGAAGGATGAGAAGAGATAAGGATGAGAAGAGAGAGGGAGGAGGAGAGAAAAGGATGAGAAGAGAGAAGGATGAGAAGAGAGAAGGAAGAGTTTGAGAAGGATGAGAAGGGAGAGGGAGGAGAAGAGAGAGGGATGAGAAGAGTGAAGGATGAGAAGAGAGAAGGATGAGAAGATAGAGGGATGAGAAGAGAGAAGGGTGAGAAGAGAGAAGGATGAGAAGAGAGAGGAAGGAGAAGAGAGAGGGATGAGAAGAGAGAAGGATGAGAAGAGATAAGGATGAGAAGATAGAGGGATGAGAAGAGAGAAGGAAGAGTTTGAGAAGGATGAGGAGAGGGAGGTGAAGAGAGGGAGGAGAAGAGAGAAGGATGAGAAGAGAGAAGGATGAGAAGAGAGAAGGATGAGAAGAGAGAGGGATGAGAAGAGAGAAGGATGAGAGGAGAGAGGGAGGGAGAAGAGAGAGGGATGAGAAGAGAGAAGGATGAGGAGAGAAGTATTAGCTGAGAGAGGGAGGATAAGAGAAGGATGAGAAGAGAGAGGGATGAGAAGAGAGAGGGATGAGAAGAGAGAAGGATGAGTTTGAGAAGGATGAGAAGGGAGAGGGAGGAGAAGAGAGAGGGATGAGAAGAGTGAAGGATGAGAAGAGAGAAGGATGAGAAGATAGAGGGATGAGAAGAGAGAAGGGTGAGAAGAGAGAAGGATGAGAAGAGAGAGGAAGGAGAAGAGAGAGGGATGAGAAGAGAGAAGGATGAGAAGAGATAAGGATGAGAAGATAGAGGGATGAGAAGAGAGAAGGAAGAGTTTGAGAAGGATGAGGAGAGGGAGGTGACGAGAGGGAGGAGAAGAGAGAAGGATGAGAAGAGAGAAGGATGAGAAGAGAGAAGGATGAGAAGAGAGAGGGATGATAAGAGAGAAGGATGAGAGGAGAGAGGGAGGAGAAGAGAGAAGGATGAGAAGAGAGAAGGATGAGAGGAGAGAGGGATGAGAAGAGAGAAGGATGAGAGGAGAGAGGGATGAGAAGAGAGAAGGATGAGGGGAGAGAGGGATGAGAAGAGAGAAGGATGAGGAGAGAAGTATGAGCTGAGAGAGGGAGGATAAGAGAAGGATGAGAAGAGAGAGGGATGGGAAGAGAGAGGGATGAGAAGAGAGAAGAATGAGAAGAGATAAGGATGAGAAGATAGAGGGATGAGAAGAGAGAAGGATGAGAAGAGAGAGGGAGGAGAAGAGAGAGGGATGAGAAGAGAGAAGGATGAGAAGAGATAAGGATGAGAAGATAGAGGGATGAGAAGAGAGAAGGAAGAGTTTGAGAAGGATGAGGAGAGGGAGGAGAAGAGAGAGGGACGAGAAGAGAGAAGGATGAGAGGAGAGAGGGATGAGAAGAGAGAAGGATGAGAGGAGAGAGGGATGAGAAGAGAGAAGGATGAGGAGAGAGGGATGACAAGAGAGAAGGATGAGGAGAGAAGTATGAGCTGAGAGAGGGAGGATAAGAGAAGGATGAGAAGAGAGAGGGATGAGAAGAGAGAGGGATGAGAAGAGAGAAGGATGAGAAGAGAGAAGGATGAGAAGATAGAGGGATGAGAAGAGAGAAGGATGAGAAGAGAGAGGGAGGAGAAGAGAGGGATGAGAAGAGAGAAGGATGAGAAGAGAGAGGAAGGAGAAGAGAGAGGGATGAGAAGAGAGAAGGATGAGAAGAGATAAGGATGAGAAGAGAGAGGGAGGAGGAGAGAGAAGGATGAGAAGAGAGAAGGATGAGAAGAGAGAAGGAAGAGTTTGAGAAGGATGAGAAGGGAGAGGGAGGAGAAGAGAGAGGGATGAGAAGAGTGAAGGATGAGAAGAGAGAAGGATGAGAAGATAGAGGGATGAGAAGAGAGAAGGGTGAGAAGAGAGAAGGATGAGAAGAGAGAGGAAGGAGAAGAGAGAGGGATGAGAAGAGAGAAGGATGAGAAGAGATAAGGATGAGAAGATAGAGGGATGAGAAGAGAGAAGGAAGAGTTTGAGAAGGATGAGGAGAGGGAGGAGAAGAGAGGGAGGAGAAGAGAGGGATGAGAAGAGAGAAGGATGAGAAGAGAGAAGGATGAGAAGAGAGAGGGATGAGAAGAGAGAAGGATGAGAGGAGAGAGGGAGGAGAAGAGAGAGGGATGAGAAGAGAGAAGGATGAGAGGAGAGAGGGATGAGAAGAGAGAAGGATGAGGAGAGAAGTATTAGCTGAGAGAGGGAGGATAAGAGAAGGATGAGAAGAGAGAGGGATGAGAAGAGAGAGGGATGAGAAGAGAGAAGGATGAGTTTGAGAAGGATGAGAAGGGAGAGGGAGGAGAAGAGAGAGGGATGAGAAGAGTGAAGGATGAGAAGAGAGAAGGATGAGAAGATAGAGGAAGGAGAAGAGAGAGGGATGAGAAGAGAGAAGGATGAGAAGAGATAAGGATGAGAAGATAGAGGGATGAGAAGAGAGAAGGAAGAGTTTGAGAAGGATGAGGAGAGGGAGGTGAAGAGAGGGAGGAGAAGAGAGAAGGATGAGAAGAGAGAAGGATGAGAAGAGAGAAGGATGAGAAGAGAGAGGGATGAGAAGAGAGAAGGATGAGAGGAGAGAGGGAGGAGAAGAGAGAGGGATGAGAAGAGAGAAGGATGAGAGGAGAGAGGGATGAGAAGAGAGAAGGATGAGAGGAGAGAGGGATGAGAAGAGAGAAGGATGAGGAGAGAGGGATGAGAAGAGAGAAGGATGAGGAGAGAAGTATTAGCTGAGAGAGGGAGGATAAGAAAAGGATGAGAAGAGAGAGGGATGAGAAGAGAGAGGGATGAGAAGAGAGAAGGATGAGTTTGAGAAGGATGAGAAGGGAGAGGGAGGAGAAGAGAGAGGGATGAGAAGAGTGAAGGATGAGAAGAGAGAAGGATGAGAAGATAGAGGGATGAGAAGAGAGAAGGGTGAGAAGAGAGAAGGATGAGAAGAGAGAGGAAGGAGAAGAGAGAGGGATGAGAAGAGAGAAGGATGAGAAGAGATAAGGATGAGAAGATAGAGGGATGAGAAGAGAGAAGGAAGAGTTTGAGAAGGATGAGGAGAGGGAGGTGAAGAGAGGGAGGAGAAGAGAGAAGGATGAGAAGAGAGAAGGATGAGAAGAGAGAAGGATGAGAAGAGAGAGGGATGATAAGAGAGAAGGATGAGAGGAGAGAGGGAGGAGAAGAGAGAAGGATGAGAAGAGAGAAGGATGAGAGGAGAGAGGGATGAGAAGAGAGAAGGATGAGAGGAGAGAGGGATGAGAAGAGAGAAGGATGAGGAGAGAGGGATGAGAAGAGAGAAGGATGAGGAGAGAAGTATTAGCTGAGAGAGGGAGGATAAGAAAAGGATGAGAAGAGAGAGGGATGAGAAGAGAGAGGGATGAGAAGAGAGAAGGATGAGTTTGAGAAGGATGAGAAGGGAGAGGGAGGAGAAGAGAGAGGGATGAGAAGAGTGAAGGATGAGAAGAGAGAAGGATGAGAAGATAGAGGGATGAGAAGAGAGAAGGGTGAGAAGAGAGAAGGATGAGAAGAGAGAGGAAGGAGAAGAGAGAGGGATGAGAAGAGAGAAGGATGAGAAGAGATAAGGATGAGAAGATAGAGGGATGAGAAGAGAGAAGGAAGAGTTTGAGAAGGATGAGGAGAGGGAGGTGAAGAGAGGGAGGAGAAGAGAGAAGGATGAGAAGAGAGAAGGATGAGAAGAGAGAAGGATGAGAAGAGAGAGGGATGATAAGAGAGAAGGATGAGAGGAGAGAGGGAGGAGAAGAGAGAAGGATGAGAAGAGAGAAGGATGAGAGGAGAGAGGGATGAGAAGAGAGAAGGATGAGAGGAGAGAGGGATGAGAAGAGAGAAGGATGAGGGGAGAGAGGGATGAGAAGAGAGAAGGATGAGAAGAGAGAGGGATGAGAAGAGAGAAGGATGAGAGGAGAGAGGGATGAGAAGAGAGAAGGATGAGAGGAGAGAGGGATGAGAAGAGAGAAGGATGAGGGGAGAGAGGGATGAGAAGAGAGAAGGATGAGGAGAGAAGTATGAGCTGAGAGAGGGAGGATAAGAGAAGGATGAGAAGAGAGAGGGATGGGAAGAGAGAGGGATGAGAAGAGAGAAGAATGAGTAGAGATAAGGATGAGAAGATAGAGGGATGAGAAGAGAGAAGGATTATAAGAGAGAGGGAGGAGAAGAGAGGGATGAGAAGAGAGAAGGATGAGAAGAGAGAGGAAGGAGAAGAGAGAGGGATGAGAAGAGAGAAGGATGAGAAGAGATAAGGATGAGAAGAGAGAGGGAGGAGGAGAGAGAAGGATGAGAAGAGAGAAGGATGAGAAGAGAGAAGGAAGAGTTTGAGAAGGATGAGAAGGGAGAGGGAGGAGAAGAGAGAGGGATGAGAAGAGTGAAGGATGAGAAGAGAGAAGGATGAGAAGATAGAGGGATGAGAAGAGAGAAGGGTGAGAAGAGAGAAGGATGAGAAGAGAGAGGAAGGAGAAGAGAGAGGGATGAGAAGAGAGAAGGATGAGAAGAGATAAGGATGAGAAGATAGAGGGATGAGAAGAGAGAAGGAAGAGTTTGAGAAGGATGAGGAGAGGGAGGAGAAGAGAGGGAGGAGAAGAGAGGGATGAGAAGAGAGAAGGATGAGAAGAGAGAAGGATGAGAAGATAGAGGGATGAGAAGAGAGAAGGGTGAGAAGAGAGAAGGATGAGAAGAGAGAGGAAGGAGAAGAGAGAGGGATGAGAAGAGAGAAGGATGAGAAGAGATAAGGATGAGAAGATAGAGGGATGAGAAGAGAGAAGGAAGAGTTTGAGAAGGATGAGGAGAGGGAGGAGAAGAGAGGGAGGAGAAGAGAGGGATGAGAAGAGAGAAGGATGAGAAGAGAGAAGGATGAGAAGAGAGAGGGATGAGAAGAGAGAAGGATGAGAGGAGAGAGGGAGGAGAAGAGAGAGGGATGAGAAGAGAGAAGGATGAGAGGAGAGAGGGATGAGAAGAGAGAAGGATGAGGAGAGAAGTATTAGCTGAGAGAGGGAGGATAAGAGAAGGATGAGAAGAGAGAGGGATGAGAAGAGAGAGGGATGAGAAGAGAGAAGGATGAGTTTGAGAAGGATGAGAAGGGAGAGGGAGGAGAAGAGAGAGGGATGAGAAGAGTGAAGGATGAGAAGAGAGAAGGATGAGAAGATAGAGGAAGGAGAAGAGAGAGGGATGAGAAGAGAGAAGGATGAGAAGAGATAAGGATGAGAAGATAGAGGGATGAGAAGAGAGAAGGAAGAGTTTGAGAAGGATGAGGAGAGGGAGGTGAAGAGAGGGAGGAGAAGAGAGAAGGATGAGAAGAGAGAAGGATGAGAAGAGAGAAGGATGAGAAGAGAGAGGGATGAGAAGAGAGAAGGATGAGAGGAGAGAGGGAGGAGAAGAGAGAGGGATGAGAAGAGAGAAGGATGAGAGGAGAGAGGGATGAGAAGAGAGAAGGATGAGAGGAGAGAGGGATGAGAAGAGAGAAGGATGAGGAGAGAGGGATGAGAAGAGAGAAGGATGAGGAGAGAAGTATTAGCTGAGAGAGGGAGGATAAGAAAAGGATGAGAAGAGAGAGGGATGAGAAGAGAGAGGGATGAGAAGAGAGAAGGATGAGTTTGAGAAGGATGAGAAGGGAGAGGGAGGAGAAGAGAGAGGGATGAGAAGAGTGAAGGATGAGAAGAGAGAAGGATGAGAAGATAGAGGGATGAGAAGAGAGAAGGGTGAGAAGAGATAAGGATGAGAAGATAGAGGGATGAGAAGAGAGAAGGAAGAGTTTGAGAAGGATGAGGAGAGGGAGGTGAAGAGAGGGAGGAGAAGAGAGAAGGATGAGAAGAGAGAAGGATGAGAAGAGAGAAGGATGAGAAGAGAGAGGGATGATAAGAGAGAAGGATGAGAGGAGAGAGGGAGGAGAAGAGAGAAGGATGAGAAGAGAGAAGGATGAGAGGAGAGAGGGATGAGAAGAGAGAAGGATGAGAGGAGAGAGGGATGAGAAGAGAGAAGGATGAGGGGAGAGAGGGATGAGAAGAGAGAAGGATGAGGAGAGAAGTATGAGCTGAGAGAGGGAGGATAAGAGAAGGATGAGAAGAGAGAGGGATGGGAAGAGAGAGGGATGAGAAGAGAGAAGAATGAGAAGAGATAAGGATGAGAAGATAGAGGGATGAGAAGAGAGAAGGATGAGAAGAGAGAGGAAGGAGAAGAGAGAGGGATGAGAAGAGAGAAGGATGAGAAGAGATAAGGATGAGAAGATAGAGGGATGAGAAGAGAGAAGGATGAGAGGAGAGAGGGAGGAGAAGAGAGAGGGATGAGAAGAGAGAAGGATGAGAAGATAGAGGAAGGAGAAGAGAGAGGGATGAGAAGAGAGAAGGATGAGAAGAGATAAGGATGAGAAGATAGAGGGATGAGAAGAGAGAAGGAAGAGTTTGAGAAGGATGAGGAGAGGGAGGTGAAGAGAGGGAGGAGAAGAGAGAAGGATGAGAAGAGAGAAGGATGAGAAGAGAGAAGGATGAGAAGAGAGAGGGATGAGAAGAGAGAAGGATGAGAGGAGAGAGGGAGGAGAAGAGAGAGGGATGAGAAGAGAGAAGGATGAGAGGAGAGAGGGATGAGAAGAGAGAAGGATGAGAGGAGAGAGGGATGAGAAGAGAGAAGGATGAGGAGAGAGGGATGAGAAGAGAGAAGGATGAGGAGAGAAGTATTAGCTGAGAGAGGGAGGATAAGAAAAGGATGAGAAGAGAGAGGGATGAGAAGAGAGAGGGATGAGAAGAGAGAAGGATGAGTTTGAGAAGGATGAGAAGGGAGAGGGAGGAGAAGAGAGAGGGATGAGAAGAGTGAAGGATGAGAAGAGAGAAGGATGAGAAGATAGAGGGATGAGAAGAGAGAAGGGTGAGAAGAGATAAGGATGAGAAGATAGAGGGATGAGAAGAGAGAAGGAAGAGTTTGAGAAGGATGAGGAGAGGGAGGTGAAGAGAGGGAGGAGAAGAGAGAAGGATGAGAAGAGAGAAGGATGAGAAGAGAGAAGGATGAGAAGAGAGAGGGATGATAAGAGAGAAGGATGAGAGGAGAGAGGGAGGAGAAGAGAGAAGGATGAGAAGAGAGAAGGATGAGAGGAGAGAGGGATGAGAAGAGAGAAGGATGAGAGGAGAGAGGGATGAGAAGAGAGAAGGATGAGGGGAGAGAGGGATGAGAAGAGAGAAGGATGAGGAGAGAAGTATGAGCTGAGAGAGGGAGGATAAGAGAAGGATGAGAAGAGAGAGGGATGGGAAGAGAGAGGGATGAGAAGAGAGAAGAATGAGAAGAGATAAGGATGAGAAGATAGAGGGATGAGAAGAGAGAAGGATGAGAAGAGAGAGGAAGGAGAAGAGAGAGGGATGAGAAGAGAGAAGGATGAGAAGAGATAAGGATGAGAAGATAGAGGGATGAGAAGAGAGAAGGAAGAGTTTGAGAAGGATGAGGAGAGGGAGGAGAAGAGAGAGGGACGAGAAGAGAGAAGGATGAGAGGAGAGAGGGATGAGAAGAGAGAAGGATGAGAGGAGAGAGGGATGAGAAGAGAGAAGGATGAGGAGAGAGGGATGAGAAGAGAGAAGGATGAGGAGAGAAGTATGAGCTGAGAGAGGGAGGATAAGAGAAGGATGAGAAGAGAGAGGGATGAGAAGAGAGAGGGATGAGAAGAGAGAAGGATGAGAAGAGAGAAGGATGAGAAGATAGAGGGATGAGAAGAGAGAAGGATGAGAAGAGAGAGGGAGGAGAAGAGAGGGATGAGAAGAGAGAAGGATGAGAAGAGAGAGGAAGGAGAAGAGAGAGGGATGAGAAGAGAGAAGGATGAGAAGAGATAAGGATGAGAAGAGAGAGGGAGGAGGAGAGAGAAGGATGAGAAGAGAGAAGGATGAGAAGAGAGAAGGAAGAGTTTGAGAAGGATGAGAAGGGAGAGGGAGGAGAAGAGAGAGGGATGAGAAGAGTGAAGGATGAGAAGAGAGAAGGATGAGAAGATAGAGGGATGAGAAGAGAGAAGGGTGAGAAGAGAGAAGGATGAGAAGAGAGAGGAAGGAGAAGAGAGAGGGATGAGAAGAGAGAAGGATGAGAAGAGATAAGGATGAGAAGATAGAGGGATGAGAAGAGAGAAGGAAGAGTTTGAGAAGGATGAGGAGAGGGAGGAGAAGAGAGGGAGGAGAAGAGAGGGATGAGAAGAGAGAAGGATGAGAAGAGAGAAGGATGAGAAGAGAGAAGGATGAGAAGAGAGAGGGATGAGAAGAGAGAAGGATGAGAGGAGAGAGGGAGGAGAAGAGAGGGGGATGAGAAGAGAGAAGGATGAGAGGAGAGAGGGATGAGAAGAGAGAAGGATGAGAGGAGAGAGGGATGAGAAGCGAGAAGGATGAGGGGAGAGAGGGATGAGAAGAGAGAAGGATGAGGAGAGAAGTATGAGCTGAGAGAGGGAGGATAAGAGAAGGATGAGAAGAGAGAGGGATGGGAAGAGAGAGGGATGAGAAGAGAGAAGAATGAGTAGAGATAAGGATGAGAAGATAGAGGGATGAGAAGAGAGAAGGATTATAAGAGAGAGGGAGGAGAAGAGAGGGATGAGAAGAGAGAAGGATGAGAAGAGAGAGGAAGGAGAAGAGAGAGGGATGAGAAGAGAGAAGGATGAGAAGAATTAAGGATGAGAAGAGAGAGGGAGGAGGAGAGAGAAGGATGAGAAGAGAGAGGGATGAGAAGAGAGAAGGGAGAGTTTGAGAAGGATGAGAAGGGAGAGGGAGGAGAAGAGAGAGGGATGAGAAGAGTGAAGGATGAGAGGAGAGAGGGATGAGAAGAGAGAAGGATGAGAGGAGAGAGGGATGAGAAGAGAGAAGGATGAGGAGAGAGGGATGAGAAGAGAGAAGGATGAGGAGAGAAGTATGAGCTGAGAGAGGGAGGATAAGAGAAGGATGAGAAGAGAGGGGGATGAGAAGAGAGAGGGATGAGAAGAGAGAAGGATGAGAAGAGATAAGGATGAGAAGAGAGAAGGATGAGAAGAGATAAGGATGAGAAGATAGAGGGATGAGACGAGAGAAGGATGAGAAGAGAGAAGGATGAGAAGAGAGAAGGATGAGAAGAGAGAGGGATGAGAAGAGAGAAGGATGAGAAGAGATAAGGATGAGAAGAGAGAGGGAGGAGTTTGAGAAGGATGAGAAGGGAGATGGAGGAGAAGAGAGAGGGATGAGAAGAGTGAAGGATGAGAAGAGAGAAGGATGAGAAGATAGAGGACGGAGAAGAGAGAGGGATGAGAAGAGAGAAGGATGAGAAGAGATAAGGATGAGAAGATAGAGGGATGAGAAGAGAGAAGGAAGAGTTTGAGAAGGATGAGGAGAGGGAGGTGAAGAGAGGGAGGAGAAGAGAGAAGGATGAGAAGAGAGAAGGATGAGAATAGAGAAGGATGAGAAGAGAGAGGGATGAGAAGAGAGAAGGATGAGAGGAGAGAGGGAGGAGAAGAGAGAAGGAAGAGTTTGAGAAGGATGAGAAGGGAGAGGAAGGAGAAGAGAGAGGGATGAGAAGAGTGAAGGATGAGAAGAGATAAGGATGAGAAGATAGAGGGATGAGAAGAGAGAAGGGTGAGAAGAGAGAAGGATGAGAAGAGAGAGGAAGGAGAAGAGAGAGGGATGAGAAGAGAGAAGGATGAGAAGAGATAAGGATGAGAAGATAGAGGGATGAGAAGAGAGAAGGAAGAGTTTGAGAAGGATGAGGAGAGGGAGGAGAAGAGAGGGATGAGAAGAGAGAAGGATGAGAAGAGAGAAGGATGAGAAGAGAGAAGGATGAGAAGAGAGAGGGATGAGAAGAGAGAAGGATGAGAAGAGAGAAGGATGAGAAGAGAGGGGGATGAGAAGAGAGAAGGAAGAGTTTGAGAAGGATGAGAAGAGAGAGGGAGGAGAAGAGAGAGGGATGAGACGAGTGAAAGATGAGAAGAGAGAAGGATGAGTTTGAGAAGGATGAGAAGAGAGAGGGAGGAGAAGAGAGGGATGAGAAGAGAGAGGGATGAGTTTCATGGTGTGTTTGGAGAGGGATAGCCGAGCGTGAGCCCAGCAAACCGGGAACATTCCCAGAACATCAGCTAAGATTCCCCATTAAGTTCTAGATGGGGTTTTATCTAAGGATTATAACATCACAAAAACATTCAAATAATGTTTTTGATATCAACATAAAAAAAAAAAATGAAATGAAATCTCCTGACATTCACTAAAATGTTGTACACGAAATCTGTAACAACCACCACAGAACATTCCTCAAAAGTTCTTATTAGGTTTCCTGGTAATGTAATAACACAGCTCACCAGTATTGTTTTCACTGAAAACCAAAATTGGTTCTGTGCAAGTTCCCGGAACATCCGTTAGGTTGCGGCAAATGTTCTCATAACACAAAAACTCTTCCTACGACCTTCTCCTCCCTGTGGGCATTCTCTCCCTGTCCCTCTCCACCTCTCCTCTGTCTCTCTCTTTTTTATCCTCCCTCCCTCGCTCTCCTTTCATACCATCCCTCCCTCAGTCTCTTCCTCCTTGCCTATCTTCTTTTTGATCACTCTCACACTCCTCTCCTCCCCTGTTCTCTCCTCCCCTGTCCTCTCCTCCCCTGTCCTCTCCTCCCCAGTTCCCTCCTCCCCTGTTCTCTCCTCCCCTGTCCCCTCCTCCCCTGTCCTCTCCTCCCCTGTCCTCTCCTCCCAAGTTCTCTCCTCCCCTGTCCTCTCCTCCCCTGTTCTCTCCTCCCCTGTCATCTCCTCCCCTGTTCTCTCCTCCCCAGTTCCCTCCTCCCCTGTCCTCTCCTCCCCTGTTCTCTCCTCCCCTGTTCTCTCCTCCCCTGTTCTCTCCTCCCCTGTTCTCTCCTCCCCTGTCCTCTCCTCCCCTGTCCTGTCCTCCCCAGTTCTCTCCTCCCCTGTCCTCTCCTCCCCTGTTCTCTCCTCCCCTGTCCTCTCCTCCCCTGTCCTCTCCTCCCCTGTTCTCTCCTCCCCTGTTCTCTCCTCCCCTGTCCTCTCCTCCCCTGTCCTCTCCTTCCCTGTCCTCTCCTCCCCAGTTCTCTCCTCCCCAGTTCTCTCCTCCCATATTCTCTCCTCCCCAGTTCTCTCCTCCCCTGTCCTCTCCTCCCCTGTCCTCTCCTCCCCTATCCTCTCCTCCCCAGTTCTCTCCTCCCCTGTCCTCTCCTCCCCTGTCTTCTCCTCCCCAGTCTTCTCCTCCCATGTCCTCTCCTCCCCTGTCCTCTCCTCCCCTGTTCTCTCCTCCCCAGTTCTCTCCTCCCCTGTCCTCTCCTCCCCTGTTCTCTCCTCCCCAGTTCTCTCCTCCCCTGTTCTCTCCTCCCCTGTCCTCTCCTCCCCTGTCCTCTCCTCCCCTGTTTCTCCTCCCCAGTCCTCTCCTCCCCTGTCCTCTCCTCCCCTGTCCTCTCCTCCCCTATTCTCTCCTCCCCAGTTATCTCCTCCCATATTCTCTCCCTCCCCAGTTCTCTCCTCCCCTGTCCTTTCCTCCCCTGTCCTCTCCTCCCCTGTTTTCTCCTCCCCAGTCCTCTCCTCCCCTGTCCTCTCCTCCCCTGTCCTCTCCTCCCCTATTCTATCCTCCCCAGTTCCCTCCTCCCCTGTCCTCTCCTTCCCTGTCTTCTCCTCCCCTGTTCTCTCCTCCCCAGTTCTCTCCTCCCCAGTTCTCTCCTCCCCTGTCCTCTCCTCCCCTGTCCTCTCCTCCCCGGGTCCTCTCCTGTCCTCTCCTCCCCTGTTCTCTCCTCCCCAGTCCTCTCCTCCCCTATTCTCTCCTCCCCTATTCTCTCCTCCCCTGTTCTCTCCTCCCCTGTCTCTCCTCCCCTGTCCTCTCCTCCCCAGTCTCTCCTCCCCCTCTGTCCCTGTTCAGGTGTGTGTGTTACTGATATAGCCTGAGTGTGTTTGTGTGTAAGGACTACGTATTCCATAATGCATCATTAATCAATAGTAGGAATGCCTTACAGTCTCAATTACCTACTGAAACACGCACACACACACACACACACACACACAGGCTGAAGACAAATTCATAAATGCCAAGCCGTGGTGCTGCAATGTGACCGTAGTCATGGAGACCGAGGGGAAATGACAGTGACATGGAGGTGTGTGGGTCTGTGTGTTATTTAGCCAGGGATTCATGCTGAGACCTCTTTCCCAGATGAGCCCTGCATTAAACACATCACTAAACCACAGACACACTGTCGATATCATTACATACCGTGTATACATCTATACCAGTATGTTAGAGTGTATACATGTATTGTGTATAGACCAGTGGTCACAGGGCTGATATAGACCAGTGGTCACAGGGCTGATATAGACCAGTGGTCACAGGGCTGATATAGACCAGTGGTCACAGGGCTGATATAGACCAGTGGTCACAGGGCTGATATAGACCAGTGGTCACAGGGCTGATATAGACCAGTGGTCACAGGGCTGATATAGACCAGTGGTCACAGGGCTGATATAGACCATTGGTCACAGGGCTGATATAGACCAGTGGTCACAGGGCTGATATAGACCAGTGGGCACAGGGCTGATATAGACCAGTGGTCACAGGGCTGATATAGACCAGTGGGCACAGGGCTGATATAGACCAGTGGTCTCCAGGCTGATATAGACCAGTGGTCACAGGGCTGATATAGACCAGTGGTCACAGGGCTGTATTAGACCAGTGGTCACAGGGCTGATATAGACCAGTGGTCACAGGGCTGATATAGACCAGTGGTCACAGGGCTGATATAGACCAGTGGTCACAGGGCTGATATAGACCAGTGGTCACAGGGCTGATATAGACCAGTGGTCACAGGGCTGATATAGACCAGTGGTCACAGGGCTGATATAGACCAGTGGTCACAGGGCTGATATAGACCAGTGGTCACAGGGCTGATATAGACCAGTGGTCACAGGGCTGATATAGACCAGTGGTCACAGGGCTGATATAGACCAGTGGTCACAGGGCTGATATAGACCAGTGGCCACAGGGCTGATATAGACCAGTGGGCACAGGGCTGATATAGACTAGTGGTCACAGGGCTGATATAGACCAGTGGTCACAGGGCTGATATAGACCCGTGGTCACAGGGCTGATATAGACCAGTGGTCACAGGGCTGATATAGACCAGTGGTCACAGGGCTGATATAGACCAGTGGTCACAGGGCTGATATAGACCAGTGGCCACAGGGCTGATATAGACCAGTGGGCACAGGGCTGATATAGACTAGTGGTCACAGGGCTGATATAGACCAGTGGGCACAGGGCTGATATAGACCAGTGGTCACAGGGCTGATATAGACCAGTGGTCACAGGGCTGATATAGACCAGTGGTCACAGGGCTGATATAGACCAGTGGTCACAGGGCTGATATAGACCAGTGGTCACAGGGCTGATATAGACCAGTGGTCACAGGGCTGATATAGACCAGTGGTCACAGGGCTGATATAGACCAGTGGTCACAGGGCTGATATAGACCAGTGGCCACAGGGCTGATATAGACCAGTGGGCACAGGGCTGATATAGACTAGTGGTCACAGGGCTGATATAGACCAGTGGTCACAGGGCTGATATAGACCCGTGGTCACAGGGCTGATATAGACCAGTGGTCACAGGGCTGATATAGACCAGTGATCACAGGGCTGATAAAGTGTATCTATAGGCGTTGTTATTATTAGCTGCTTGGGTCTTTTTTAATATCAATGAATATTTCCTTTCTCTGTTCATAGGAGTAACAACATGAATGTGTGCCTGAGGCAGTAATAATGTGGTGCGACTCGAGTTTCACCGTCAGATGGAACACGGTGTCCCTTTATGGTCGGTGTCAGCGGAGGAAAGGGAGAGCGGAGGGATGTTAAGAGACGGCTGCTCTCTCCCTCCGCTGAGACTGACCATCAGTCTGCTGCTCTCTCCCTCTGCTGAGACTGACCCTCAGTCTGCTGCTCTCTCTCCCTCTGCTGAGACTGACCCTCAGTCTGCTGCTCTCTCCCTCTGCTGAGACTGACCCTCAGTCTGCTGCTCTCTCCCTCTGCTGAGACAGACCCTCAGTCTGCTGCTCTCTCCCTCTGCTGAGACTGACCCTCAGTCTGCTGCTCTCTCCCTCTGCTGAGACTGACCCTCAGTCTGCTGCTCTCTCCCTCTGCTGAGACTGACCCTCAGTCTGCTGCTCTCTCCCTCTGCTGAGACGGACCCTCAGTCTGCTGCTCTCTCCCTCTGCTGAGACTGACCCTCAGTCTGCTGCTCTCTCCCTTTGCTGAGACTGACCCTCAGTCTGCTGCTCTCTCTCCCTCTGCTGAGACGGACCATCAGTCTGCTGCTCTCTCCCTCCGCTGAGACTGACCCTCAGTCTGCTGCTCTCTCTCCCTCTGCTGAGACGGACCCTCAGTCTGCTGTTCTCTCCCTCTGCTGAGACGGACCCTCAGTCTGCTGCTCTCTCCCTCTGCTGAGACTGACTCTCAGTCTGCTGCTCTCTCCCTCTGCTGAGACTGACCCTCAGTCTGCTGCTCTCTCCCTCTGCTGAGACGGACCCTCAGTCTGCTGCTCTCTCTCCCTCTGCTGAGACTGACCCTCAGTCTGCTG
>NC_092087.1:97142871-97147871 GCF_045679555.1 Salvelinus alpinus | reverse complement strand
AGAGAGAGAGAGAGAGAGAGAGAGAGAGAGAGAGAGAGAGAGAGAGAGAGAGAGAGAGAGAGAGAGTGAGAGAGAGAGAGAGAGAGAGAGAGAGAGAGAGAGAGAGAGAGAGAGAGAGAGAGAGAGAGAGAGAGAGAGAGAGAGAGAGAGACTTCTCATGAGGCATCAAAGCCAAAGGAACTGAGTAACATTAAGAAATGCTATAGATGGAAGGAATGCAGTTTGGAAACCTACCAAAAAACAATTAGGCAACAGCAAATTCAATCCCTTTTAGACAACTTCCTGGGTAAAACGTTCCACTGCAATAGTGAAGGTGTAAACTTGGCAGTAGAAAATCTTAACAGTATATTTGACCTCTCAGCTTCCCTATCAAATCTAAACATTTCAAACAGAAAACTGAAGAAATGGAACAATAAGGACAAATGGTTTGATGAAGAATGAAGCAAAAACCTAAGAAATAAATTGAGAAACCTGTCCAACCAAAAACATAGAGACCCGGAAAACCTGAGTCTACGCCTTCACTATGGTGAATCACTAAAACAATACAGAAATACACTTCGGAAAAAGAAGGAACAGCACGTCAGAAATCAGCTCAATGTAATTGAAGAATCCATAGACTCTAACCACTTCTGGGAAAATTGGAAAACACTAAACAAACAACAACACAAAGAATTATCTATCCAAAATGGAGATGTATGGGTAAACCACTTCTCCAATCTTTTTGGCTCTATAACAAAGAACAAACAGCAAAAACATATACATGATCAACTACAAATATTAGAATAACTATTAAAGTCTACCAGAACCCACTGGATTCTCCAGTTACCTTGAATGAACTACAGGACAAAATAAAAACCCTCCAACCAAAAAGGCATGCGGTGTTGATGGTATTCTCAATGAAATGATCAAATATACAGACCACAAATGATTATTGCCTATACTTAAACTCTTTAACATCATCATTGTCTCTGGCATCTCCCCCAATATTTGGAACTAAGGACTGATCACCCCAATCCACAAAGTGGAGACAAATTTGAGTAACGGGGGATTCGAAAGCAACTTTGGGAAAATCCTCTGCATCATTAAGAGCAGACTGGTTCATTTCCTCAGTGAAAACAATGTACTAAGCAAATGTCAATTTGGCTTTTTACCTAATTACCGTAGGACAGACCACGTATTCAGCCTGCACACCCTAATTGACAAACAAACCAAAACAAAAGGCAAAGTCTTCTCAAGCTTTGTTCATTTCCAAAAAGTTTTTGACTCAATTTGGCATGAGGGAAAAACATACGACATTATAAAATCCATGTCCACAGACAACAAGTGTGTGGTTAAAAATGGCTAAAAAATACACACATTTCTTCCCACAGGGCCTGGGGGTGAGACAGGGATGCAGCTTAAGCCACACCCTCTTCAACGTATATATCGACAAATTGACGACGGCACTAGAACAGTCTGCAGCTCCCTGCCTCACCCTACTAGAATCTGAAGTCAAATGTCTACTGTTAGCTGGTGATCTGGTGCTTCTGTCCCCAACCAAGGAGGGCCTACAGCATCACCTAGATCTTCTGCTCAGGTTCTGTCAGACCTGGGCCCTGACAGACCTGGGCCCTGACAGACCTGGGCCCTGACAGTAAATCTCAGTAAGACAAAAAATAATGGTGTTCCAAAAAAGGTCCCATATGTGACATCACAGCAGCAAGATGTGTGACCTGTTGCCACAAGAAAAGATCAACCAATGAGGATCAAACACCATTGTAAATACAACCCATATTTATGTTTAATTATTTTCCACACTGTAAATAGATATAATATGACATTGTAATGTCTTCATTCTTTTGAAACTTTTGTTAGTGCAATGTTTCCTGTCAATTTGTATTGTTTATTGAACTTTTGTTTATTATCTAGTTCACTTGCTTTGGCAATGTTAACATATGTTTCCCATTATAATAAAACCCTTTAATTTGTCTCTCTCTCTGTCTTTCTCTCTGTCTTTCTCTCTGTCTCTCTCTCTCTCCCCCTTAGTCTCTCTCTCTCTCTCTCCCTTATTCTCTCTCTCCCTTAGTCTCTCTCTCTCTCTCTCTCGCTCGCTCTCTCGCTCTCTCTCTCTCGCTCGCTCTCTCTCTCTCGCTCGCTCTCTTTCGCTCTCTCTCTCTCTCTCGCTCTCTTTCGCTCTCTCTCTCTCTCTCTCTCTCTCTCCCTTGGTCTCTCTCTCTCTCTCTCTCTCTCTCTCTCTCTCTGTCTCTCTCCCTTAGTCTCTCTCTCCAAATACTCAGTGCATTCTTCTCTCTTCTCTCCCTCTGTCTCTGATTCAGAGGGGTTGGGTTTAAAAGCGGAAGACCCATTTCAGTTGAATGCATTCAGTTGTACAACAGAGTAGGTATCCCCCTCTCCTCTCTCGTTCCCGCTCTCTCTGGTCAGCTACAATGGTGCCAGACAGAGAGGGGAAATTATACCATGTAAAACTAGCTTCCTGTCACTGCATGGAGAGAGAGAGAACACAGAGAGAGGAGAGGGAGAACACAGAGAGAGGAGAGGAAGGAGAGCAATCTAAGAACCATTCATTCCTTGTCGTCTGAAAGTGGAGCATGTATATGTGGGGCTGGTGAACGGCCTGGGGGATTCTCCGGCGGTCTGGGACGTCATGGGGGTTCTATCTGCGAGGACGAGGAGGGGGGCTTGGTTCTATCTGCGAGGACGAGGAGGGGGGCTTGGTTCTATCTGCGAGGACGAGGAGGGGGGCTTGGTTCTATCTGCGAGGACGAGGAGGGGGGCTTGGTTCTATCTTTCTAGTCTGTTAAAATGAAATAAAGTTGTGTGTTAATAATGAGGTAACTATTTTGGCCAATAAAAGTATTTTTTAAATCTTTCTCTCTCTCTCTCGCTCTCTCTAATGGATGTGTTGCTATATGTAACTGTTACACAACGTGTACCTGTAACCGGGATAAGATAACAATGGCAACAGTTGTAACTGGGTTACAGGGTCTGCTGTCACGGGATACGGTAAGTGGGATACCGTTGCCGTATATAGATCCCTCCCATCTCCAAGGAGAGGGTCTAATGGTGAACAGACGTGGGTTACCATGCCAATGTAATCACACCTGGCAACCGGGAGACTGTCGCCCTGACAACCAGCTTCAGATACATTCCCCTGAGAGAAGAGAGAGAGAGAGAGAGAGAGAGAGAGAGAGAGAGAGAGAGAGAGAGAGAGAGAGAGAGAGAGAGAGAGAGAGAGAGAGAGAGAGAGAGAGAGAGATAAGGAGTGCCTAAAGCAGCATCTAGATATTCTGCACAGATTCTGACAGACCTGGGCCCTGACAATAAATCTCAGTAAGACAAAAATAATGGTGTTCCAAAAAAATACAAATTCCATCTAGACACCGTTGCCCTAGAGCACACAAAAAAACTATACATGCCTCGGCATAAACATCAGCGCCACAGGTAACTTCAACAAAGCTGTGAACGATCTGAGAGACGAGGTAAGAAGGGCCTTCTATGCCATCAAAAGGAACATAAAATTCAACATACCAATTAGGATGTGTCTAAAAATCCGTGAGTCAGTCATAGGACCCATTGCTCTTTATGGTTGTGAGGTCTGGGGTTCTGCTCACCAGCCAAGACTTCACAACATGGGACCAAATTCAGACTGCAGAATTCAGCAAAAATATCCTCTGTGTACAACGTAGAACATCGAATAATGTACGCAGAGCAGAATTAGGCCGATACCTGCTAATTATCAAAATCCAGAAAAGAGCCGTTAAATTCTACAACCACATAAAAGGAAGCAATTCCCAAACCTTCCATAACAAAGCCATCACCTACAGAGAGATGAACCTGGAGAAGAGTCCCCTTAGCAAGCTGGTCCTGGGGCTCTGTTCACAAACACAAACAGACCCCACAGAGCCCCAGGACAGCAACACAATTAGACGCAACCAAATCATGAGAAAACAAAAAGAGAATTCGAGAAAACTGGAATGCTATTTGTCCCTAAACAGAGAGTACACAGTGGCAGAATACCTGACCACTGTGATTGACCCAAACTTAAGGAAAGCTTAGACTATGTACAAACTCAGTGAGATTAGCCTTGCTATTGAGAAAGGCCGCGGTAGGCAGACCTGGCTCTCAAAAGAAAACAGGCTATGCAGGTAGCCTAGTGGATAGAGCGTTGGACAAGTAACTGAAAGGTTGCTGGATTGAAGGTACAAATCTGTCATTCTGCCCCTGAACAAGGCAGTTAACCCACTGTTCCCCGGTAGGCCGTCATTGTAAATAAGAATTTGTTCTTAACTGACTTGACCAGTTACATTTATTGAAACATTTTATTTTACCTTTATTTAACTAGGCAAGTCAGTTAAGAACAAATTCTTATTTTCAATGACGGCCTACTGAGTTAACTGCCTTGTTCAGGGGCAGAACAACATATTTTTACCTTGTCAGCTCGGGGATTCGATCTAGCAACCTTTTGGTTAAAGATTAAATAAAGATTACGTATGTGCACACTGCCCACAAAATGAGGTGGAAAGTGAGCTGCACTTCCTAACCTCCTGCCAAATGTATGACCATATTAGAGACACATATTTCCCTCAGATTACACAGACCCACAAGGAAGTTGAAAACAAATCCAATTTTGATAAACTCCCATATCTACTGGGTGAAATTCCACATGGTGCCCTCACAGCAGCAATATGTGTGACCTGTTGCCACAAGAAAGGGGCTACCAGTGAAGAACAAACACCATTGTAAATACAACCCATATTTATGTTTATTTATTTTCCCTTTTGTACTTTAACTATTTACACATCATTACAACACTGTATATAGACATAATATGACATTTGTAATGTCTTTATTCTTTTGTAACCTTTGTGAGTCTAATGTTTACTCTACATTTTGTATTGTTTATTTCACTTTTCTTTATTATATATTTCACTTTTCTTTGGCAATGTTATCATATGTTTCCCATGCCAAAAAGCCCCTTGAATTGAATTGAAATTGAAATC
>NC_092087.1:97097871-97137871 GCF_045679555.1 Salvelinus alpinus | reverse complement strand
TTCATAGTCGTAGGCCCCCACCTCCTCCTGAATGGCTGTCAGGATGATTGACAGGTTAAGGACCTCCCCTCGGAGCAAGGCCAGGGTCTGGAGGTCTAACCTGTACTGGTCAATCACCGACAACAGGGGGTGCAGCTGAGACATCTGACCCTTCAACTCCTAAAGGATGGAGGAGAGGAGAGGAGGATGAGAAGGAGAGGAGAGGAGAAGGAGAGATAGAGGAGAGGAGAAGGAGATATAGAGGAGAGGGAGATGAGGAGAGATAGAGGAGAGGAGAGGAGAGGAGAGGAGAGGAGAGGAGAGGAGAGGAGAGGAGAGGAGAGGAGAGGAGAGAAGAGGAGAGGAGAGGAGAGGAGAGGAGAGGAGAGGAGAGGAGAGGAGAGGAGAGGAGAGGAGAGGAGAAGGAGATATAGAGGAGAGGGAGATGAGGAGAGATAGAGGAGAGGAGAGGAGAGGAGAGGAGAGGAGAGGAGAGGAGAGGAGAGGAGAGGAGAGGAGAGGAGAGGTAGATGAGAAGGAGAGGAGAGGAGAGGCAATGAGAGATAGAGGAAAGGAGAGGGAGATGAGAAGGAGAGAAAGAGGAGACCATCCTACCCATGCTAGATTACGGAGACACGCTAGATTACGGAGACACAGACAAAATGCCATAGATAGCTCTTTCGTCCCACCCCACACACATGCAGAGACCTCACCTGGCTTCACTTGTCCCTCCTGAGACGAAACCTCTCTCATCATCACTCAATGCCTAGGTTTACCTCCACTGTACTCACATCCTACCATATCCTTGTCTGTACATTATGCCTTGAATCTATTCTATCACACCCATAAATCTGCTCCCGTTATTCTCTGTCCCCAACACACTAGACAACCAGTTCTTATAGCCTTTAGCCGTACCCTTATCTTACTCCTCCTCTGTTCCTCTGGTGATGTAGAGGTTAACCCAGGCCCTGCAGCCCCCAGTTCCACTCCTATTCCCCAGGCGCTATCATTTGTTGACTTCTGTAATCGTAAAAGCCTTGGTTTCATGCATGTTAACATTAGAAGCCTCCTCCCTAAGTTTGTTTTATTCACTGCTTTAGCACACTCCGCCAACCCTGATGTCCTAGCCGTGTCTGAATCCTGGCTTAGGAAGGCCACCAAAAATTCTGAAATGTTCCTCCCCAACTACAACATTTTCCGCCAAGATAGAACTGCCAAAGGGGGTGGAGTTGCGATCTACTTCAGAGACAGCCTGCAGAGTTCTGTCATACTATACAGGTCTGTGCCCAAACAGTTCGAGCTTCTACTTTTAAAAATCCACCTTTCCAGAAAAAAGTCTCTCACTGTTGTTATTGACCCCCCTCAGCCCCCAGCTGTGCCCTAGACACCATACGCGAACTGATTGCCCCCCATCTATCTTCAGAGTTCGTACTGTTAGGTGACCTAAACTGGGATATGCTTAACACCCCGGCCGTCCTACAATCTAAGCTAGATGCCCTCAATCTCACACAAATTATCAGGGAACCTACCAGGTACAACACTAAATGCGTAAACACGGGCACCCTCATAGATAAAATCCTGATCAACCTGTCCTCTAAATACACCTCTGCTGTCTTCAACCAGGATCTCAGCAATCACTGCCTCATTGCCTGCATCCGTAATGGGTCCTCGGTCAAACGACCACCCCTCATCACTGTCAAACGCTCCCTAAAACACTTCAGCGAGCAGGCCTTTCTAATCGACCTGGCCCGGGTATCCTGGAAGGATATTGACCTCATTCCGTCAGTAGAGGACGCCTGGTTATTCTTTAAAAGTGCTTTCCTCACCATCTTAAATAAGCATGCCCGAATTCAAAAAATGTAGAACTAAGAACAGATATAGCCCTTGGTTCACTCCAGACCTGACTGTCGTCGACCAGCACAAAAACATCCGGTGGCGTACTGCATTAGCATCGAGTCATCATCATCATCATCATCATCATCATCATCATCATCATCATCATCCCCTTTATGCAACTTCTGGGACACTGTAAAGTCCATGGAGAATTAGAGCACCTCCTCCCAGCTGCCCACTGCTCTGAGGCTAGGAAACACTGTCACCACCGATAAATCTATGATAATCAAACATTTCAATAAGCATTTTTCTACGGCTGGCCATGCTTTCCACTACCCCGGTCAACAGCTCTGCACCCCCCACAGCAACTTGCCCAAGCCTCCCCATTTCTCCTTCACCCAAATCCAGATAGCTGATGTTCTGAAAGAGCTGCAGAATCTGGACCCCTACAAATCAACTAGGCTAGACAATCTGGACCCTCTCTTTCTAAAATTATCCGCCGCAATTGTTGCAACCCCTATTACTAGCCTGTTCAACCTCTCTTTTGTATCTTCTGAGATCCCTAAAGATTGGAAAGCTGCCGCAGTCATCCCCCTCTTCAAAGGGGGTGACACTCTAGACCCAAGCTGTTACAGGGTAGGATATATCTATTTATATCCTACCCTGCCTTTCTAAAGTCTTCGAAAGCCAAGTTAACAAACAGATCACCGACCATTTCGAATCCCACCGTACCTTCTCCGCTATGCAATCTGGTTTCCGAGCTGGTCATGGGTGCACCTCAGCTACGCTAAAGGTCCTAAACGATATCATAACCGCCATCGATAAGAGACATTACTGTGCAGCCGTATTCATCGACCTGGCCAAGGATTTCGACTCTGTCAATCACCACATTCTTATCGGCAGACTCAACAGCCTCGCCTGGTTCACCAACTACTTCTCAGATAGAGTTCAGTGTGTCAATCTCCAATCCAAATTAAATCTAGAATCGGCTTCCTATTTTGCAACAAAGCATCCTTCATTCATGCTGCCAAACATACCCTTGTAAAACTGACTATCCTACCGATCCTTGACTTCGGCAATGTCATTTACAAAATAGCCTCCAACACTGCTCAGCAAATTGGATGTAGTCTATCACAGTGCCATCCGTTTTGTCACCAAAGCCCCATATACTACCAACCACTGCGACCTGTATGCTCTCGTTGGCTGGCCCTAGCTTCATATTCGTCGCCAAACCCACTGGCTCCAGGTCATCTATAAGTCTTTGTTAGGTAAAGCCCCGCCTTATCTCAGCTCACTGGTATATTTCACTGGTCACCCCCGAAGCCAATTCTTCCTTTGGCCGCCTTTCCTTCCAGTCCTCTGCTGCAAATGACTGGAACGAATTGCAAAAATCACTAAAGCTTATATCTCCCTCACTAACTTTAAGCACCAGCTGTCAGAGCAGCTTACCGATCATTGCACCTGTACATAGCCCATCTGTAAATAGCCCACCCAACTACCTCATCCCCATACTGTTATTTCCTCCTTTGCTCCTTGGCACCCCAGTATCTCTACTTGCACATTCATCTTCTGCACATCTATCACTCCGGTGTTTAATTGCTAATTATTTCACCACTATGGCCTATTTATTGCCTTACCTCCCCAATCTTATTACATTTGCATACACTGTATATAGACTTTTCTATTGTGTTATTGACTGTACGTTTGCTTATCTCATGTGTAACTCTGTGTTGTTTGTGTCGCACTGCTTTGCTTTATCTTGGCCAGATCGCAGTTGTAAATGAGAACTTGTTCTCAACTGGCCTACCTGGTTTTAAATAAAGGTGAAATAAAAAAATAAAAAAATATTTTTTTTTTTATAGATCAGCAGGTAAGGGTGCTCTCGAGTGGCTAGATTTTCTTTACCATTCGGCCTTCAGATTTGCAACCAATGCTCCTTATAGGACACATTTTGCACTCTATACTCCTCTGTATACCCGTCGCAAGACCCACTGGTTGATGCTTATTTATAAAACCCTCTTTGGCCTCACTCCCCTCTATCTGAGATATCTACTGCAGCCCTCATCCTCCACATACAACACCCATTCTGACAGTAACATTCTGTTAAAGGTCCCCAGAGCACACACATCCCTGGGTCGCTCATCTTTTCAGTTCGCTGCAGCTAGCGACTGGAACGAGCTGCAACAAACACTCAAACTGGACAGTTTTATCTCAATCTCTTCATTCAAAGACTCAATCATGGACACTTACTGACAGTTGTGGCTGCTTTGCGTGATGTATTGTTGTCTCTACCTTCTTGCCCTTTGTGCTGTTGTCTGTGCCCAATAATGTTTGTACCATGTTTTGTGCTGCTACCATGTTGCGTTGCTACCATGTTGTTGTCATGTTGTGTTGCTACCATGCTGTGTTGTCATGTGTTGCTGCCTTGCTATGTTGTTGTCTTAGATCTCTCTTTATGTAGTGTTGTGTTGTCTCTCTTGTCGTGATTTGTCCTATATTTATATTTTATTTATTTTTCATCCCAGTCCCCGTCCCCGCAGGAGGCCTTTTGCCTTTTGGTAGGCCGTCATTGAAAATAAGAATTTGTTCTTAACTGACTTGCCCAGTTAATTAAAGATTAAATAAAAAATTAATAAAACCAAACAACAAGTTGAGTCCATAAATGATGTAATATGCCAGGGAGATATGATATACTGTAGCTAAGAAAGTAATACTAAGTGTATGTTGTGTGGTAAGATGTTAGTAGCCCATGTGCCTCACCCTAATAATTTGGTCCCTTTCCCCCTCATAACATAGCCTTCTGTTCTGACTTGGTGGTGTACATGTAGCCTATAGCCTGTTTTAGAGAAATGTAATCATTGAATATTGTAACGGCTTTCACTGTCTGCTTATATGCCCCCTTTATTTATCCTACGGTTATGACTTGGTGTACAGGGAGAGCACTGTAAGAACGGCCCATGTTCTGAATTCTGTCGCTGTACATTTCAAAAGAGCTGAACAAATAGTTATATTGACTACGTCTGTAGTCGCTCGCTCATTAATGTCTTAATTTAAATTACTGATCGCTTCTTATCCGCTTGTCGTCCCCTTATGCCATAGTTTGTACATCTCAATTGTCAGTAGAAACCACATTTGTTTAGGCAAGTCAGCCATATCAGCTATGGTTTTTTAAAGGCAGTAAATGAGGCTGAACGAACTGTTTCGCTGCCAGACAAGGCTCCGCTGATATTTTTATTTATTTATTTTATTGAACCTTTATTTAACTAGGCAGGTGTAGCAGTGGTAAAGATTCACTACATGGTGCTATAAAGAAAGCTCTCCTGACAGCTTCATGTAGAGGCCCTAACAGTTTATGGGCACAGTTTGTCACCGTTATAGTGCAATGAATGTATTGTTTAGTGTTGTGTTGTGTAGTGGCTTTGCTGGCATGCATCTAACATTATTTATTTATTGCCCCACCAAGATATACATGCTAAAATCCCCACTGAAATGGAGAGAGAGGAAGAGGGTTGGAGAGAGAGAAAGAAGGTTGGAGAGAGAGAAAGGTGGTTGGAGAGAGAGAAAGACGGTTGGAGAAAGAGAAAGAGGGTTGGAGAGAGAAAGAGGATTGGAGAGAGAGAAAGAGGGTTGGAGAGAGAGAAAGAGGGATGAGAGAGAGAAAGAGGGATGGAGAGAGAAAGAGGGTTGGAGAGAGAGAAAGAAGGTTGGAGAGAGAAAGAGGGTTGGAGAGAGAAAGAGGGATGGAGAGAGAGAAAGAGGGTTGGAGAGAGAGAAAGAGGGATGGAGAGAGAGAAAGAGGGTTGGAGAGAGAGAAAGGTGGTTGGAGAGAGAGAAAGAGGGTTGGAGAGAGAGAAAGAGGGATAGAGAGAGAGAAAGAGGGATGAGAGAGAAAGAGGGTTGGAGAGAGAGGAAGAGGGTTGGAGAGAGAGAAAGAGGGTTGGAGAGAGAGAAGGAGGGTTGGAGAGAGAGAAAGACAGATGGAGAAAGAGAAAGAGGGATGAGAGAGAGAAAGAGGGTTGGAGAGAGAAAGAGGGTTGGAGAGAGAGAAAGAGGGATGAGAGAGAAAGAGGGATGGAGAGAAAGAAAGAGGGTTGGAGAGAGAGAAAGAAGGTTGGAGAGAGAGAAAGAGGGTTGGAGAGAGAGAAAAAGGGTTGGAGAGAGAGAGAGGGATGAGAGAGAGAAAGAGGGATGAGAGAGAGAAAGAGGAATGGAAAGAGAGAAAGAGGGATGAGAGAGAGAAAGAGGGCTGAGAGAGAGAAAGAAGGAGGAGAGAGAGAAAGAGGGTTGGAGAGAGAGAAAGAGGATTGGAGAGAGAGAAAGAGGGATGAGAGAGAGAAAGAGGGATGGAGAGAGAGAAAGAGGGTTGGAGAGAGAGAAAGAAGGTTGGAGAGAGAGAAAGAGGGTTGGAGAGAGAGAAAGGTGGTTGGAGAGAGAGAAAGATGGTTGGAGAAAGAGAAAGAGGGTTGGAGAGAGAGAAAGAGGGTTGGAGAGAGAGAAAGGTGGTTGGAGAGAGAGAAAGAGGGTTGGAGAGAGAGAAAGAGGGATAGAGAGAGAGAAAGAGGGATGAGAGAGAGGAAGAGGGTTGGAGAGAGAGAAAGAGGGTTGGCGAGAGAGAAAGAGGATTGGAGAGAGAGAAAGAGGGTTGGAGAGATAGAAAGAGGGATGAGAGAGAGAAAGAGGGTTGGAGAGAGAGAAAGAGGGATGAGAGAGAGAAAGAGGGATGGAGAGAGAGAAAGAGGGTTGGAGAGAGAGAAAGAAGGTTGGAGAGAGAGAAAGAGGGTTGGAAAGAGAAAGAGGGATGAGAGAGAGAAAGAGGGTTGGAGAGAGAGAAAGAGGGTTGGAGAGAGAGAAAGAGGGTTGGAGAGAGAGAAAGAGGGTTGGAGAGAGAGAACGAGGGTTGGAGAGAGAGAAAGAGGGATGAGAGAGAGAAAGAAGGTTGGAGAGAGAGAAAGAGGAATGAGAGAGAGAAAGAGGGATGGAGAGAGAGAAAGAGGGTTGGAGAAAGAAAGAAGGTTGGAGAGAGAGAAAGAGGGTTTGCGAGAGATTGAGGGATGGAGAGAGAGAAAGAGGATTGGAGAGAGAGAAAGAGGGATGTAGAGAGAGAAAGAGGGATGTAGAGAGAGAAAGAGGGTTGGAGAGAGAGAAAGAAGGTTGGAGAGAGAGAAAGAGGGTTGGAGAGAGAAAGAGGGATGGAGAGAGAGAAAGAGGGTTGGAGAGAGAGAAAGAGGGATGGAGAGATAGAAAGAGGGTTGGAGAGAGAGAAAGAGGGTTGGAGAGAGAGAAAGAGGGTTGGAGAGAGTGAAAGAGGGTTGGAGAGAGAGAAAGGTGGTTGGAGAGAGAGAAAGGTGGTTGGAGAGAGAGAAAGAGGGGTGAAGAGAGAGAAAGAGGGATGGAGAGAGAGAAAGAGGGTTGGAAAGAGAGTAAGGTGGTTGGAGAGAGAGAAAGAGGGTTGGAGAGAGAGAAAGGTGGTTGGAGAGAGAGAAAGAGGGATGCGAGAGAGAAAGAGGGATGGAAAGAGAGAATGGAAAGAGAGAAAGAGGGATTAGAGAGAGAAAGAGGGATGAGAGAGAGAAAGAGGGATGGAGAGAGAGAAAGAGGGTTGGAGAGAGAGAAAGGTGGTTGGAGAGAGAGAAAGAGGGATGTGAGAGAGAAAGAGGGATGGAAAGAGAGAAAGGGGGATGGAAAGAGAGAAAGAGGGATGGAAAGAGAGAAAGAGGGATTAGAGAGAGAAAGAGGGATGAGAGAGAGAAAGAGGGATGAGAGAGAAAGAGGGATGGAAAGAGAGAAAGGGGGATGGAAAGAGAGAAAGAGGGATGGAAAGAGAGAAAGAGGGATTAGAGAGAGAAAGAGGGATTAGAGAGAGAAAGAGGGAAGAGAGAGAGAAAGAGGGATGAGAGAGAGAAAGAGGAATGAAAAGAGAGAAAGTGGGATGGAAAGAGAGAAAGAGGGATGGAAAGAAAGAAAGAGGGATTAGAGAGAAAGAGGGATGGAAAGAGAGAAAGAGGGATGAGAGAGAGAAAGAGGGATGAGAGAGAAAGAGTCATAGAAAGAGAAAGAGGGATGAGAGAGGGATGAGAGAGATAATTATTTAGATGAAACATTAGATGAAGATATCATCACCCCAGGAGAACAGTAAATCATTCACCCCCCCCCCCCCCCCCCCCACCACCACCACACACACACACACACACACACACACACACACACACACACACACACACACACACACACACACACACACACACACACACACACACACACACACACACACAGTTAAAGGCCAGGGAAATAGATAGATAGACAGATAGATATAATTAGAACACAGAACACAGTAGCCAGATCGAAGAGCAGGAAGCAGCCAATTAGAATCAAGCTGAAATAGAATGGGAATACTGTAGTTATAGGGGTTAATATGAGGGTTACACACAGACACTCATACTTACACACACACACACACACACACACACACACACACACACACACACACACACACACACACACACACACACACACACACACACACACACACACACACACACACACACACACACACACACACACAGTTAAAGGCCATACCCTGCCGTCAGTAAAACAAGAGAGAGAGTAAAACAACGTTTGGTGGATAATCCCTCTCCTGCTATCTTCTCTCCTTCAACTATCTCTCCAACCCTCTCTTCTCTCCTCCTCGCGCTAATCTCTCACACTCTTTATCACTCTAATGCTCCCTCTATTAAATCCATCACTCTCTCTCTCTCTCTCTCTCTCTCTCTCTCTCTCTCTCTCTCTCTCTCTCTCTCTCTCTCTCTCTCTCTCTCTCTCTCTCTCTCTCTCTCTCTCTCTCTCTGTCTGCCCTTCAGTTCTCCTCAGCAAAAACATTGAACAGCATTAGTTCTCTCTTTCTCTCTGACTTTCTCTCACTCCAGCCCTCCAGATCTCCCATCTCTTCTCCCTCCTCTTCCCTCCTCTCTTTCTCTCTCTCCAACCTGGTCTCAGAGCATTTAGTATTATTCTGTACGTAAATCCGAATCACTCTATTTAGTATGGTATGTTAAGTTTTGTATGGTATGTTAAGTTTTGTATGGTATGTATTAGTTTGTGGATGTTACGAAGGACAATTCGTATTATATGTTATGAATTTGCTAAACATACAAAACGTACTATATGTTACGAATTATCAAAATGTATGATATCTTATGAATTCTAGCTAGGTGGCTTGGTGGCTAACGTTAGCTAGCTGGCTAATGTTAGCTAGGCTAGGGGTTAGGGTTAAGGTTAGGGTTAAATGTAGGTGTTAGGTTAAAGGGTTAAGGTTAGGGGAAGGGGAAGGGTTAGCTAAAAGGGTTAAGGTTAGGGTTAGGGGAAGGGTTAGCTAACATCCTACGTAGTTGCTAGTAGTTGAAAAGTTGCTAATTATCTAAAATGCTAAAGTTGTCTGTGATGAGATTCGAACTCACAATCTTTGGGTTGCTAGACGTTTGAGTTATACGTCAACACATCCACCCCGACCAATGGCCCCTACTTTCTATTTTCCCTTCAATGAAAATTACACCCCAAAACTATCTTTTGGTATTTGTTTCATTAGTCTATTGTTGACATAGTCCCAAAATGTATTTCTTGTCAGCAATCAAGTTTCAAGATATGTAACTTTCAAAATACAAAAATCATCCCCGTATGATGAATTTTGCATCATATGATATTTAATGCATCATGCATTTTGCATCATCCGGGGATGATTTTTGTATTTTGAAAGATTTTTGGGTAATTTTCCTTGAAGTAACCATCTGTCTCATGTAACCATACCAAATGTAACATGTCATAATAATTTGATCGTCCCGGATTTACATTTACTATGTTATGTCTAGTCTATGAGACCAGGCTGCTCTACCACACTCTCCCTCCCATTTGCCTTCTCAAATCAAATCAAAGGGAGAGTGATGATTGGAGAGGCAACGCCCTGGTTGGAAAATCTTGAAATTGAGTTTAAAAACAACCAACCTAAAGCTATGAATGTACCCAGCAAGGTAGCATAGCTAGCTAGCACTGATGTCAGGTAGATAGTTAGCTACAGTTACCCAGAGCAGGCTAGCTAGTCTTATAGTCTGGTCATTTATTCCAATATATTTCACAATTCCCCAAAATATGTTTATGAAGTTGTCTAAGTTTTATAGGGTCCTCAATACGAGACGAAGCCGATAATGCAGCTTTTGTTGATTAAATATGACATTCTGCGGCCACCGGAGTCACGACACGAGACTACAGTTTGCACAAGTGATCATAGTTCTTTACTCGCTCCCTCTAAATCCATCGGGCCGATGGGTTAACGTTAGTGAACTGGACCTCCACCTGAGATGACAATCAAACTGCATCTGGTTTCCATGGGGATTCCCCCAAGGGGAAGTGGCTACGCGCGAGGGCTGAGCTGGACGTGTTTGGACTGCAGCCCAGGTTTCACAACATATGTACCAACCACCATGTTCTCATTGGGTTTCCAGGTAGTGTAATAACACAATGTACCAGTAACGTTTTCCCAGCAAACCAACATTTGGTTCTGTGAATGTTCTCATTGGGTTTCCAGGTAGTGTAATAACACAATGTACCAGTAACGTTTTCCCAGCAAACCAACATTTGGTTCTGTGAATGTTCTCATTGGGTTCCCAGGTAGTGTAATAACACAATGTACCAGTAACGTTTTCCCAGCAAACCAACATTTGGTTCTGTGAATGTTCTCATTGGGTTTCCAGGTAGTGTAATAACACAATGTACCAGTAACGTTTTCCCAGCAAACCAACATTTGGTTCTGTGAATGTTCTCATTGGGTTTCCAGGTAGTGTAATAACACAATGTACCAGTAACGTTTTCCCAGCAAACCAACATTTGGTTCTGTGAATGTTCTCATTGGGTTTCCAGGTAGTGTAATAACACAATGTACCAGTCACGTTTTCCCAGCAAACCAACATTTGGTTCTGTGAATGTTCTCATTGGGTTTCCATGTAGTGTAATAACACAATGTACCAGTCACGTTTTCCCAGCAAACCAACATTTGGTTCTGTGAATGTTCTCATTGGGTTTCCAGGTAGTGTAATAACACAATGTACCAGTCATGTTTTCCCAGCAAACCAACATTTGGTTCTGTGAATGTTCTCATTGGGTTTCCAGGTAGTGTAATAACACAATGTACCAGTAACGTTTTCCCAGCAAACCAACATTTGGTTCTGTGAATGTTCTCATTGGGTTTCCAGGTAGTGTAATAACACAATGTACCAGTAACGTTTTCCCAGCAAACCAACATTTGGTTCTGTGAATGTTCTCATTGGGTTTCCAGGTAGTGTAATAACACAATGTACCAGTCATGTTTTCCCAGGAGACCAACATTTGGTTCTGTGAATGTTCTCATTGGGTTTCCAGGTAGTGTAATAACACAATGTACCAGTCATGTTTTCCCAGCAAACCAACATTTGGTTCTGTGAATGTTCTCATTGGGTTTCCAGGTAGTGTAATAACACAATGTACCAGTAACGTTTTCCCAGGAAACCAACATTTGGTTCTGTGAATGTTCTCATTGGGTTTCCAGGTAGTGTAATAACACAATGTACCAGTAACGTTTTCCCAGGAAACCAACATTTGGTTCTGTGAATGTTCTCATTGGGTTTCCAGGTAGTGTAATAACACAATGTACCAGTCATGTTTTCCCAGCAAACCAAGATTTGGTTCTGTGAATGTTCTCATTGGGTTTCCAGGTAGTGTAATAACACAATGTACCAGTCATGTTTTCCCAGCAAACCAACATTTGGTTCTGTGAATGTTCTCATTGGGTTTCCAGGTAGTGTAATAACACAATGTACCAGTAACGTTTTCCCAGCAAACCAACATTTGGTTCTGTGAATGTTCTCATTGGGTTTCCAGGTAGTGTAATAACACAATGTACCAGTCATGTTTTCCCAGGAAACCAACATTTGGTTCTGTGAATGTTCTCATTGGGTTTCCAGGTAGTGTAATAACACAATGTACCAGTCATGTTTTCCCAGCAAACCAACATTTGGTTCTGTGAATGTTCTCATTGGGTTTCCAGGTAGTGTAATAACACAATGTACCAGTAACGTTTTCCCAGGAAACCAACATTTGGTTCTGTGAATGTTCTCATTGGGTTTCCAGGTAGTGTAATAACACAATATACCAGTCATGTTTTCCCAGCAAACCAACATTTGGTTCTGTGAATGTTCTCATTGGGTTTCCAGGTAGTGTAATAACACAATGTACCAGTCATGTTTTCCCAGCAAACCAACATTTGGTTCTGTGAATGTTCTCATTGGGTTTCCAGGTAGTGTAATAACACACGGTATCTGTCATGTTTTCCCAGCAAACCAACATTTGGTTCTGTGAATGTTCTCATTGGGTTTCCAGGTAGTGTAATAACACAATGTACCAGTCATGTTTTCCCAGCAAACCAACATTTGGTTCTGTGAATGTTCTCATTGGGTTTCCAGGTAGTGTAATAACACAATGTACCAGTCATGTTTTCCCAGCAAACCAACATTTGGTTCTGTGAATGTTCTCATTGGGTTTCCAGGTAGTGGAATAACACAATGTACCAGTCATGTTTTCCCAGCAAACCAACATTTGGTTCTGTGAATGTTCTCATTGGGTTTCCAGGTAGTGTAATAACACAATGTACCAGTCATGTTTTCCCAGCAAACCAACATTTGGTTCTGTGAATGTTCTCATTGGGTTTCCAGGTAGTGTAATAACACAATGTACCAGTCATGTTTTCCCAGCAAACCAACATTTGGTTCTGTGAATGTTCTCATTGGGTTTCCAGGTAGTGTAATAACACAATGTACCCGTCATGTTTTCCCAGCAAACCAACATTTGGTTCTGTGAATGTTCACATAACACAAATATTGTCCATTCGTGGAGATGATTATGGAATGTTGGTATAAAATGTGTATAGATCATTTTCCTGATGTTACAAGAACGCTCCTATAAGACATTTGATCTGTTCTTTAAACGTTCTCAGAATGTTTCGTTAGGTTGAGGGAACAGTCTGGTGGGAACGTTGTGGGGACGTCACAAAATATGTTTCCAAAACACAAAAACTGTCCAGTTGTGCGGATGATTCTACAATTGTGTTTTGGGAACATACTGTATCTTTTGTGATGTCCCCGCACACACACACACACACACACACACACACACACACACACACACACACACACACACACACACACACACACACACACACACACACACACACACACACACACACACACACACACACACACACACACACAAACCTAATGAAACATTCTGGGAACCTTTAAAGAACAGAATAAATGTGTTCTATGAATGTTATTGCAACGTCAGGTGAAGGTTATATACAAACATTCTATAATCATCACCACGACTAGACAGTTTTTGTGTTCAGAGAACTTTTGCTGCAACCTAACAAATGTTCTGGGAACTTTCACAGAACCAATTTTGGTTTGCTGGGCTCTCTCTCTCTCTCTCTCTCTCTCTCTCTCTCTCTCTCTCTCTCTCTCTCTCTCTCTCTCTCTCTCTCTCTCTCTCTCTCTCTCTCCCTCCCTCAGGTTAGTGCATATTGATAAGGTTTATTCCATGTTATAAATATTCAGTACAGCTAGTGTCTGTGGGCAGTGGGGTAACTTTAGGACTGTCAGACCACCAAAGGGGTCGATGAGACACACAAACACATAAACGCACACAAACACACACACGCAGAGCGCACACAAACACACACACCATGAGGATAAGATGGGAGAGAGGAATGGGAGAGAGATGGAGAGAGGGAGGGGAGAGAGGGAAGGGAGAGAGAGAGGGGAGAGAGGGAGGGGAGAGAGAGATGGTAGAGAGGGAGTGGAGAGAGGGAGGGGAGAGAGAGATGGAGAGAGGGAGAGGAGAGAGGGAGGGGAGAGAGGGATGGGAGAGTGAGATGGGAGAGAGGGAGGGGAGAGAGGGAGGGGAGAGAGGGAGGGGAGAGAGAGAGGGGAGAGAGAGAGGGGAGAGAGAGAGGGGAGAGAGAGAGGGGAGAGAGGGAGGGGAGAGGGAGGGGAGAGAGAGAGGAGAGAGGGAGGGGAGAGAGGGATGGGAGAGAGGGATGGGAGAGTGAGATGGGAGAGAGGGAGGGGAGAGAGGGAGGGGAGAGAGGGATGGGAGAGGGAGGGGAGAGAGGGAGGGAGGAGAGGGAGGGGAGAGAGAGAGGGGAGAGAAGGAGGGAAGAGATGGATGGGAGAGTGAGATGGGAGAGAGGGAGGGGAGAGAGGGATGGGAAAGAGGGAGGGGAGAGAAATGGGAGAGAGGGATGGGAGAGTGAGATGGGAGAGAGGGACAGGAGAGAGGGAGGGGAGAGAGATGAAAGAGGGATGGGATTATGTGAAAGCAGTGTTTTTGTCGCTGAGGAGAACAGGGGGGGGGTGTTAGTGTGTGTGTGTGTGTGTGTGTTAGTGTGTTTGTGTGAGTTATAGTGTGTGTGTGTGTGTGTGTGTGTGTGTGTGTGTGTGCAGCCAGGTAGCTCAAGATCCACTTCGAAGTTACGGCACGCTGTCATTTGGATGAAATTTTAAAAATCGTTCCTGCTCCTGTCTCCCGACCCTTCATACCAACGTGACAGTTGACAACAACTTTGCAACAGCGTTCGGAGAAACGTGGCTGAAGTTCAGAATCTGAAGTCAAACTGGTCAAATGGAGAGATCTTGTTGTAGAGCCACCAGCTCATTACACACCACTCAGCTTTGCCAGCGTGTGTGTGTTTACCAGCAGTCCCTTCGATGGGAAGCTCTGGGGTTGGTGGTGTGTGTGTGTGTGTGTGTGTGTGTGTGCGTGTGCGCACGTGTGTGTGTGTGTGCGTGTGTGCGTGTGTACCTGCAGGCCCTTCTTAGTGAGTCTGCGTGGGTTGGTGGTGTAGGTGTGTACCTGCAGGCCCTTCTTAGTGAGTCTGCGTGGGTTGGAGGTGTAGGTGTGTAGGTGTCCGTCTACTCCTCTCAGCAGTGGTTCAGTATCTCTGACGTACTGCAGGTCTCTAGACGTGCTCAGATCCATCACCTCCATAGACTGACTCACGTTCTGCACCTAAACACACAATCAGGGTTACACACACACAGTCAGGGTTACACACACACAGTCAGGGTTACACACACACAGTCAGGGTTACACACACACAGTCAGGGTTACACACACACACAGTCAGGGTTACACACACACACAGTCAGGGTTACACACACACACAGTCAGGGTTACACACACACAGTCAGGGTTACACACACACACAGTCAGGGTTACACACACACAGTCAGGGTTACACACACACACAGTCAGGGTTACACACACACAGTCAGGGTTACACACACACACAGTCAGGGGTACACACACACAGTCAGGGTTACACACACACACAGTCAGGGTTACACACACACACAGTCAGGGTTACACACACACAGTCAGGGTTACACACTCACACAGTCAGGGTTACACACACACAGTCAGGGTTACACACACACACAGTCAGGGTTACACACACACAGTCAGGGTTACACACACACACAGTCAGGGTTACACACACACACAGTCAGGGTTACACACACACAGTCAGGGTTACACACTCACACAGTCAGGGTTACACACTCACACAGTCAGGGTTACACACACACAGTCAGGGTTACACACACACAGTCAGGGTTACACACACACAGTCAGGGTTACACACACACACAGTCAGGGTTACACACACACAGTCAGGGTTACACACACACACAGTCAGGGTTACACACACACAGTCAGGGTTACACACACACACAGTCAGGGTTACACACACACACAGTCAGGGTTACACACACACAGTCAGGGTTACACACTCACACAGTCAGGGTTACACACACACAGTCAGGGTTACACACACACAGTCAGGGTTACACACACACACAGTCAGGGTTACACACACAGTCAGGGTTACACACACACACAGTCAGGGTTACACACACACACACAGTCAGGGTTACACACACACAGTCAGGGTTACACACACACACAGTCAGGGTCTATCTCCAGTATCTCTCTTTGTCTCTCTGTCTATCTCCAGTATCTCTCTCTTTGTCTCTCTGTTTATCTCCAGTATCTCTCTCTTTGTCTCTCTGTCTATCTCCAGTATCTCTCTCTCTCTTTGTCTCTCTGTCTATCTCCAGTATCTCTCTCTCTCTTTGTCTCTCTGTCTATCTCCAGTATCTCTCTCTTTGTCTCTCTGTCTATCTCCAGTATCCCTCTCTTTGTCTCTCTGTCTATTTCCAGTATCTCTCTCTCTTTGTCTCTCTGTCTATCTCCAGTATCTCTCTCTTTGTCTCTCTGTCTATCTCCAGTATCTCTCTTTGTCTCTCTGTCTATCTCCAGTATCTCTCTCTTTGTCTCTCTGTCTATCTCCAGTATCTCTCTCTCTCTCTCTCTTTGTCTCTCTGTCTATCTCCAGTATCTCTCTCTTTGTCTCTCTGTCTATTTCCAGTATCTCTCTCTCTTTGTCTCTCTGTCTATCTCCAGTATCTCTCTCTTTGTCTCTCTGTCTATCTCCAGTATCTCTCTTTGTCTCTCTGTCTATCTCCAGTATCTCTCTCTTTGTCTCTCTGTCTATCTCCAGTATCTCTCTCTCTCTCTCTCTCTTTGTCTCTCTGTCTATCTCCAGTATCTCTCTCTTTGTCTCTCTGTCTATCTCCAGTATCTCTCTCTCTCTCTCTCTTTGTCTCTCTGTCTATCTCCAGTATCTCTCTCTTTGTCTCTCTGTCTATCTCCAGTATCTCTCTTTGTCTCTCTGTCTATCTCCAGTATCTCTCTCTCTCTCTTTCCCAAACTATGTCTGACTTTCTCTCTAATTCTAGGACGCAGGGGCCGTTGTGTGTGTTCATGTCAACGTGAATATCTTATTCCAGTCCACTGCCCTTTCCTCTCTGCATTGTGATTCTGGACACAAGCTTCCATCCCCGAACACACACACACACACACACACACACACACACACACACACACACACACACACACACACACACACACACACACACACACACACACACACACACACACACACACACACACACACACACACACACACCTGTTCTGTGAGTAGGCGTAGCTGACGGCTGCGGGGGTCTCGTTTGCAGAGGTTCTGAGCGGGAGCAACCACTGTACACACACACTTCCCATCAGGGTCCGACGCCGAGCTGTACACCTGCCAACCTTCATCTGGACCCGGATACAACGCCTGGAGGGAGGGAGGGGGGAGGGAGGGAGGGAGTTAATTCCTAAGGCTAGGCTAGGCTAATTCCTAAGACTAGGCTAATTCCTAAGACTAGGCTAATTCCTAAGGCTAGGCTAATTCCTAAGACTAGGCTAATTCCTAAGGCTAGGCTAGGCTAATTCCTAAGGCTAGGCTAGGCTAATTCCTAAGGCTAGGCTAATTCCTAAGGATAGGCTAATATCTAAGGCTAGGCTAATTCCTAAGGCTAGGCTAGGCTAATATCTAAGGCTAGGCTAATTCCTAAGGCTAGGCTAGGCTAATATCTAAGGCTAGGCTAATTCCTAAGGTTAGGCTAGGCTAATACCTCGACTCACACACATTGTGGGGACGTCACAACATTTATGTTCCCAAAACAAACACAAAACTGTCCAGTTGTGCGGATGATTCTACAAGTGTGTTTTGGGAACATAGAGAGAACATACTGTATCTTTTGTGATTTCCCCACACACACACACACACACACACACACACACACACACACACACACACACACACACACACACACACACACACACACACACACACACACACACACACACACACACACACACACACCTGAAGGTCACTGTTTGTGTCATGATGTCCTCTGATTCCTGATAATCACACTGATGACGGAAGACACCTGGACATACAGATGTAGGATCTTAATTTGATCACCCTGTTGCAGGACAACAGAACATTTAAAACTTGTAGTGTAGTTGAGGTTAAAAAAACGACTTCTGAAATTAGTAATTTACATTTTAAATTTCAGACTTGATTTCCCTTTAATTGATCAACCCCCTCCAAAAAGCTCCATTAATTATGATCCACATAATAATCCTCCTTGCTGCAGGAATATTTTCTTGCTGTTGCAAACTGGCTCAAATTAAGATCCTTCATCTGTAGCTTTTAGCTCAGCGGATTCAAACCCAGAAAGAAAGAACTCGACCGTTTGTCATTCAGGTTTCAAATCAAACCAAATCAATGACAATACCCCAGGGGTTGTACTGAAACATCTCTCTCATCGTTTCAGGTGTAAAGGTCAAACTAGAACAGAACGCCAGACGGTGTTGTTGTGTTCTCTCTCTCTATTTCTCTCCTCGCTGTCTTTAATTAATAAAACAGCACCTCTCACACCTTCTCCATCTGCTCCTCATCAATTACTGTGTGTGTGTGTGTGTGTGTGTGTGTGTGTGTGTGTGTGTGTGTGTGTGTGTGTGTGTGTGTGTGTGTGTGTGTGTGTGTGTGTGTGTGTGTGTGTGTGTGTGTGTGTGTGTGTGTGTGTGTGTGTGTGTGTGTGTGTGTGTGTGTGTGTGTGTGTGTGTGTGTGTGTGTGTGTGTGTGTGTGTGTGTGTGTGTGTGTGTGTGTGTTCGAACTTGATGAACTTGCAAAGAGTTGCTATGGCAGCACACACCTAACTTTGTCAGCAGACATTGGTACCATATTGAGAGGATCTTTGCTATCTCTGGCAAACAAAAGGGAGGTTCACTAGTTCTCAATACACACAGTTTACAATACCGGACAAGAACCTGACACTCTCAGCACACACCCTCCCCCATATACCCCCCAAGGCACAACCATGACAACATGACCAACAAAAACAGGTTACAACTCCTGCAGCTCTGTCGCACACTGGGTATATACATATTAAATGGTAGGCTTCGAGGGGACTCCTAAGGTAGGTACACTTATAGTTCATCTCTTGGCAGTAGTACTATAGACTACTTTATCACTGACCTCAAAACAGAGTCTATCAGAGTGTTCACAGTCAGCCCACTGACACCCCTATCAGACCACAGCAAAATCACAGTCTACTTGAACAGAGCAATACTCAATCATGAGGCATCAAAGGCAAAGGAACTGAGTAATATTAAGAAATGCTATAGCTATAGACCAAAAAACAATTAGGCAACAACAAATTCAATCCCTTTCAAACAACTTCCTGGACAAAACGTTCCACTGTAATAGTGAAGGTGTAAACTTGTGAGTAGAAAATCTTAACAGTACATTTGACCTCTCAGCTTCTCTATCAAATCTAAAAATCACAAATAGAAAACTGAAGAAAATGAACAACAATGACAAATGGTTTGATGCAGAATGCAAAAATCTAAGAAAGAAATTGAGAAACCTGTCCAACCAAAAACATAGAGACCCAGAAAACCTGAGTCTATGCCTTCACTGTGGTGAATCACTAAAACAACACAGAAATACACTACGGAAAAAGAAGGAACAGCACGTCACAAATCAGCTCAATGTAATTGAAGAATCCATAGACTCTAACCACTTCTGGGAAAATTGGAAAACACTAAACAAACAACAACACAAAGAATTATCTATCCAAAATGGAGATGTATGGGTAAACCACTTCTCCAATCTTTTTGGCTCTATAACAAAGAACAAACAGCAAAAACATATACAGTGGGGCAAAAAAGTATTTAGTCAGCCACCAATTGTGCAAGTTCTCCCACTTAAAAAGATGAGAGAGGCCTGTAATTTTCATCATATGTACACTTCAACTATGACAGACAAAATTAGAAAAAAAAATCCAGAAAATCACATTGTAGGATTTGTAATGAATTTATTTGCAAATTATGGTGGAAAATAAGTATTTGGTCACCTACAAACAAGCAAGATTTCTGGCTCTCACAGACCTGTAACTTCTTCTTTAAGAGGCTCCTCTGTCCTCCACTCGTTACCTGTATTAATGGCACCTGTTTGAACTTGTTATCAGTATAAAAGACACCTGTCCACAACCTCAAACAGTCACACTCCAAACTCCACTATGGCCAAGACCAAAGAGCTGTCAAAGTACACCAGAAACAAAATTGTAGACCTGCACCAGGCTGGGAAGACTGAATCTGCAATAGGTAAACAGCTTGGTTTGAAGAAATCAACTGTGGGAGCAATTATTAGGAAATGGAAGACATACAAGACCACTGATAATCTCCCTCGATCTGGGGCTCCACGCAAGATCTCACCCCGTGGGGTCAAAATGATCACAAGAACGGTGAGCAAAAATCCCAGAACCACACTTGGGGGTACCTAGTGAATGACCTGCAGAGAGCTGGGACCAAAGTAACAAAGCCTACCATCAGTAACACACTACGCCGCCAGGGACTCAAATCCTGCAGTGCCAGATGTGTCCCCCTGCTTAAGCCAGTACATGTCCAGGCCCGTCTGAAGTTTGCTAGAGAGCATTTGGATGATCCAGAAGAAGATTGGGAGAATGTCATATGGTCAGATGAAACCAAAATATAACTTTTTGGTAAAAACTCAACTCGTCGTGTTCGGAGGACAAAGAATGCTGAGTTGCATCCAAAGAACACCATACCTACTGTGAAGCATGGGGGTGGAAACATCATGCTTTGGGGCTGTTTTTCTGCAAAGGGACCAGGACGACTGATCCGTGTAAAGGAAAGAATGAATGGGGCCATGTATCGTGAGATTTTGAGTGAAAACCTCCTTCCATCAGCAAGGGCATTGAAGATGAAACGTGGCTGGGTCTTTCAGCATGACAATGATCCCAAACACACCGCCCGGGCAACGAAGGAGTGGCTTCGTAAGAAGCATTTCAAGGTCCTGGAGTGGCCTAGCCAGTCTCCAGATCTCAACCCCATAGAAAATCTTTGGAGGGAGTTGATTGTCTGTGTTGCCCAGCAACAGCCCCAAAACATCACTGCTCTAGAGGAGATCTGCATGGAGGAATGGGCCAAAATACCAGCAACAGTGTGTGAAAAACTTGTGAAGACTTACAGAAAACGTTTGACCTCTGTCATTGCCAACAAAGGGTATATAACAAAGTATTGAGATAAACTTTTGTTATTGACCAAATACTTATTTTCCACCATAATTTGCAAATAAATTCATAAAAAATCCTACAATGTGATTTTCTGGAAGATTTTTTCTCATTTTGTCTGTCATAGTTGAAGTGTACATATGATGAAAATTACAGGCCTCTCTCATCTTTTTAAGTGGGAGAACTTGCACAATTGGTGGCTGACTAAATACTTTTTTGCCCCACTGTACATGATCAAATACAAATCTTAGAATCAACTATTAAAGACTACCAGAACCCACTGGATTCTCCAGTTACCTAGAATGAACTACAGGACAAAATAAAAACCCTCCAACCCAAAAGGCCTGCGGTGTTGATGGTATTCTCAATGAAATGATCAAATATACAGACAACAAATTCCAAATGGCTATACTAAAATTATTTAATATCATCCTTAGCTCTGGCATCTTCCCCAATATTTGGAACCAAGGACTGATCACCCCCATCCACAAAAGTGGAGACAAATTTGACCCCAATAACTACCATGGGATATGCGTCAACAGCAACCTTGGGAAAATCCTCTGCATTATCGTTAACAGCAGACTCGTACATTTCCTCATTGAAAACAATGTACTGAGCAAATGTCAAATTGGCTTTTTACCAAATTATCATACAACAGACCATGTATTCACCCTGCACACCCTAATTGACAAACAAACAAACAAAAACAAAGGCAAAGTCTTCTCAAGCTTTGTTGATTTCAAAAAAGCTTTTGACTCAATTTGGCATGAGAGTCTGCTATACATGAGAGTCTGCTATACATGAGAGTCTGCTATACATGAGAGTCTGCTATACATGAGAGTCTGCTATACATGAGAGTCTGCTATACATGAGGGTATGCTATACATGAGAGTCTGCTATACATGAGAGTCTGCTATACATGAGAGTCTGCTATACATGAGAGTCTGCTATACATGAGAGTCTGCTATACATGAGAGTCTGCTATACATGACAGTCTGCTATACATGGGAGTCTGCTATACATGAGAGTCTGCTATACATGAGAGTCTGCTATACATGAGAGTCTGCTATACATGAGAGTCTGCTATACATGAGAGTCTGCTATACATGAGAGTCTGCTATACATGAGGGTCTGCTATACATGAGGGTCTGCTATACATGAGAGTCTGCTATACATGAGAGTCTGCTATACATGAGAGTCTGCTATACATGAGAGTCTGCTATACATGACAGTCTGCTATACATGAGAGTCTGCTATACATGAGAGTCTGCTATACATGAGAGTCTGCTATACATGAGAGTCTGCTATACATGAGGGTCTGCTATACATGAGAGTCTGCTATACATGAGAGTCTGCTATACATGAGAGTCTGCTATACATGAGGGTCTGCTATACATGAGAGTCTGCTATACATGAGAGTCTGCTATACATGAGAGTCTGCTATACAGTGGGGCAAAAAAGTATTTAGTCAGCCACCAATTGTGCAAGTTCTCCCACTTAAAAAGATGAGAGAGGCCTGTAATTTTCATCATATGTACACTTCAACTATGACAGACAAAATGAGAAAAAATCTTCCAGAAAATCACATTGTAGGATTTTTTATGAATTTATTTGCAAATTATGGTGGAAAATAAGTATTTGGTCAATAACAAAAGTTTATCTCAATACTTTGTTATATACCCTTTGTTGGCAATGACAGAGGTCAAACGTTTTCTGTAAGTCTTCACAAGTTTTTCACACACTGTTGCTGGTATTTTGGCCCATTCCTCCATGCAGATCTCCTCTAGAGCAGTGATGTTTTGGGGCTGTTGCTGGGCAACACAGACAATCAACTCCCTCCAAAGATTTTCTATGGGGTTGAGATCTGGAGACTGGCTAGGCCACTCCAGGACCTTGAAATGCTTCTTACGAAGCCACTCCTTCGTTGCCCGGGCGGTGTGTTTGGGATCATTGTCATGCTGAAAGACCCAGCCACGTTTCATCTTCAATGCCCTTGCTGATGGAAGGAGGTTTTCACTCAAAATCTCACGATACATGGCCCCATTCATTCTTTCCTTTACACGGATCAGTCGTCCTGGTCCCTTTGCAGAAAAACAGCCCCAAAGCATGATGTTTCCACCCCCATGCTTCACAGTAGGTATGGTGTTCTTTGGATGCAACTCAGCATTCTTTGTCCTCCGAACACGACGAGTTGAGTTTTTACCAAAAAGTTATATTTTGGTTTCATCTGACCATATGACATTCTCCCAATCTTCTTCTGGATCATCCAAATGCTCTCTAGCAAACTTCAGACGGGCCTGGACATGTACTGGCTTAAGCAGGGGGACACATCTGGCACTGCAGGATTTGAGTCCCTGGCGGCGTAGTGTGTTACTGATGGTAGGCTTTGTTACTTTGGTCCCAGCTCTCTGCAGGTCATTCACTAGGTACCCCCAAGTGTGGTTCTGGGATTTTTGCTCACCGTTCTTGTGATCATTTTGACCCCACGGGGTGAGATCTTGCGTGGAGCCCCAGATCGAGGGAGATTATCAGTGGTCTTGTATGTCTTCCATTTCCTAATAATTGCTCCCACAGTTGATTTCTTCAAACCAAGCTGTTTACCTATTGCAGATTCAGTCTTCCCAGCCTGGTGCAGGTCTACAATTTTGTTTCTGGTGTACTTTGACAGCTCTTTGGTCTTGGCCATAGTGGAGTTTGGAGTGTGACTGTTTGAGGTTGTGGACAGGTGTCTTTTATACTGATAACAAGTTCAAACAGGTGCCATTAATACAGGTAACGAGTGGAGGACAGAGGAGCCTCTTAAAGAAGAAGTTACAGGTCTGTGAGAGCCAGAAATCTTGCTTGTTTGTAGGTGACCAAATACTTATTTTCCACCATAATTTGCAAATAAATTCATTACAAATCCTACAATGTGATTTTCTGGATTTTTTTTTCTAATTTTGTCTGTCATAGTTGAAGTGTACATATGATGAAAATTACAGGCCTCTCTCATCTTTTTAAGTGGGAGAACTTGCACAATTGGTGGCTGACTAAATACTTTTTTGCCCCACTGTACATGAGAGTCTGCTATACATGAGAGTCTGCTATACATGAGAGTCTGCTATACATGAGGGTCTGCTATACATGAGAGTCTGCTATACATGAGAGTCTGCTATACATGAGAGTCTGCTATACATGAGAGTCTGCTATACATGAGAGTCTGCTATACATGAGAGTCTGCTATACATGAGAGTCTGCTATACATGAGGGTCTGCTATACATGAGAGTCTGCTATACATAAGAGTCTGCTATACATGAGAGTCTGCTATACATGAGAGTCTGCTATACATGAGGGTCTGCTATACATGAGGGTCTGCTATACATGAGAGTCTGCTATACATGAGAGTCTGCTATACATGAGGGTCTGCTATACATGAGGGTCTGCTATACATGAGAGTCTGCTATACATGAGAGTCTGTTATACATGAGGGTCTGCTATACATGAGAGTCTGCTATACATGAGAGTCTGCTATACAAAATGAAGGAAAGTGGTGTTGGGGGAAAAACATACGACATTATAAAATCCATGTACACAAACATCAAGTGTGCGGTTAAAATTAGCAAAAAACACACACATTTCTTCCAACAGGGCCGTGGGGTGAGACAGGGATGCAGCTTAAGCCCCACCCTCTTCAACATATATATCAACGAATTGGCGCGGGCACTAGAACAGTCTGCAGCACCCGGCCTCACCCTACTAGAATCTGAAGTCAAATGTCTACTGTTTGCTGATGACCTGGTGCTTCTGTCCCCAACCAAGGAGGGCCTACAGCAGCACCTAGATATTCTGCTCAGGTTCTGCCAGACCTGGGCCTGACAGTAAATATCAATAAGACAAAAATAATGGTGTTCCAAAAAAGGTCCCATATCTATTGGGTGAAATACCACAGTGTATAGAGAGAGCGAGAGAGAGAGAGAGAGTTGAGAGTGAGAGACAGATCATCTCCATAGGGTCATCCCTCCTCTCATTTATCTCTCCTCCCCTTTACCTTTCCTTTACATCTCCTTTACCTCTCCTCTCCTTTACCTCTCCTTTACCTCTCCTCTCCTTTACCTCACCTTTCCTTTACCTCTCCTTTACCTCTCCTTTACCTTTCCTTTACCTCTCCTTTACCTCTCCTTTACCTCTCCTTTACCTTTCCTTTACCTCTCCTCTACCTCTCCTCTCCTTTACCTCTCCTCTCCTTTACTTCTCCTTTACCTCTCCTCTCCTTTACCTCTCCTTTACCTCTCCTTTACCTTTCCTTTACCTCTCCTCTCCTTTACCTCTCCTTTACCTCTCCTTTACCTTTCCTTTACCTCTCCTTTACCTGTCCTTTACCTCTCCTTTACCTTTCCTTTACCTTTCCTTTACCTTTCCTTTACCTCTCCTTTACCTTTCCTCTCCTTTACCTCTCCTTTACCTCTCCTTTACCTCCCCTTTACCTCTCCTTTACCACTCCTTTACCTCTCCTTTACCTCTCCTTTACCTTTCCTTTACCTCTCCTTTACCTTTCCTCTCCTTTACCTCTCCTTTACCTCTCCTTTACCTCCCCTTTACCTCTCCTTTACCTCTCATTTACCTCTCCTTTACCTTTACCTTTCCTCTCCTCTACCTCTCCTCTCCTTTACCTCTCCTCCACCTCTCCACTCCTTTACCTTACCTTTACCTCTCCTTTACCTTTACCTCTCCTCTACCTCTCCTCTCCTCTACCTCTCCTCTACCTCTCCTCTCCTCTACCTCTCCTCTCCTTTCCCTCTCCTTTACCTCTCCTCTACCTCTCCCTCTCCTCTCCTTTACCTCTCCTCTCCTCTACCTCTCCTCTACCTCTCCTCTCCTTTACCTCTCCTTTACCTCTACTTTACCTCTCCTCTCCTCTCCTTTACCTCTCCTCTACCTCTCCTATACCTCTCCTCTACCTCTCCTCTACCTCTCCTCTCCTTTACCTCTCCTTTACCTCTCTTCTACCTCTCCTCTACCTCTCCTTTACCTCTCCTCTCCTCTACCTCTCCTCGCCTCTACCTCTCCTCTCCTTTACCTCTCCTCTACCTCTCCCTCTCCTCTCCTTTACCTCTCCTCTCCTCTACCTCTCCTCTACCTCTCCTCTCCTTTACCTCTCCTTTACCTCTCCTTTACCTCTCCTCTCCTCTCCTATACCTCTCCTCTACCTCTCCTTTACCTCTCCTCTCCTTTACCTCTCCTTTACCTCTCCTTTACCTCTCCTCTACCTCTCCTTTACCTCTCCTTTACCTCTCCTTTACCTCTCCTCTACCTCTCCTCTCCTTTACCTCTCCTCTACCTCTCCCCTCCTTTACCTCTCCTTTACTTCTCCTTTACCTCTCCTCTCCCTCTCCTCTCCTTTACCTCTCCTTTACCTCTCCTTTACCTCTCCTTTACCTCTCCTCTACCTCTCCTCTCCTTTACCTCTCCTTTACCTCTCCTTTACCTCTCCTCTACCTCTCCTCTCCTTTACCACTCTTTTACCTCTACTTTACCTCTCCTCTACCTCTCCTCTCCTTTACCTCTCCTTTACCTCTCCTTTACCTCTCCTCACCTTTACCCCTCCTCTCCTTTACCTCTACCTTTCCTCTACCCCCCTTCTCCTCTATCTCTCCTCTCCTTTTCATGTCCTCCTCTATCTATCCTCCTCTCTACATCCCCTTCTCCTCTTCTCCTTACTCCCTTGTTCTTTTTTCTCTCTTCTCCTCTACTCTCCTCTCCCCTTCTTTCTCTCCTTTACTCTCCTCTCCTTGTCTCCTCTCCTCCTCTACTCTCCTATCCCCTTCTTTCTCTCCTCTACTCTCCTTCTCCCCTTCTTTCTCTCCTTTACTCTCCTCTCCTTGTCTCCTCTCCTTGTCTCCTCTCCTTGTCTCCTCTCTTTTCCCTTTTACAAAAACGTGTTTTCATGCAATGAATGAACCATCACACACAACACAGTCTCACATGAGGCCACTTATCAACAGCAAACCTGGCATTCAAACCAACATTCACCATGTAGCTGTAAACTCTGAGTTTACTAAACATTAACAACACCTTCCTAATATTGAGTTGCACCACCTTTCCCCCTCAGAACAGCCTCAATTAGTAGGGGCATGGAATCTACAAAGTGTCAAAAACCCAAGGATGCTGGCCCATGTTGACTCCAATGCTTCCCACAGTTACGTCCAGTTGGCTGAATGCCCTTTGGGTGGTGGACCATTGTTGATACACAGGAAACTGTTGAGCATGAAAACCCCAGCAGGGTTTCAGTTGTTGACACAAACCGGTGCACCTGGCACCTACTACCACACCTACTACCACACCTACTACCACACCTACTACCACACCCCATACCTACTACCACACCTACTACCACACCTACTACCACACCTACTACCACACCTACTACCACACCTACTACCACACCTTCTACCACACCTACTACCACACCTACTACCACACCTACTACCATACCTACTACCGCACCTACTGCCGCACCTACTACCGCACCTACTACCGCACCTACTACCACACCTACTACCACACCTACTACCACACCTACTACCACACCCCATACCTACTACCACACCTACTACCACACCTACTACCACACCTACTACCACACCTACTACCACACCTACTACCACACCTTCTACCACACCTACTACCACACCTACTACCACACCTACTACCATACCTACTACCGCACCTACTGCCGCACCTACTACCACACCTACTACCACACCTACTACCACACCTACTACCACACCTTCTACCACACCTACTACCACACCTACTACCACACCTACTACCATACCTACTACCGCACCTACTACCGCACCTACTACCGCACCTACTACCGCACCTACTACCACACCTACTACCATACCTACTACCACACCCCACACCTACTACCACACCTACTACCACACCTACTACCACACCTACTACCACACCTACTACCATACCTACTACCACACCTACTACCACACCTACTACCACACCTACTACCACACCTACTACCACACCTACTACCACACCTACTACCACACCCCATTCAAATGCACTTCAATAGTGTGTATTTTGTCTTGCCCATGCACAAATGAACAATCCATGTCTCAATTGTGTCAAGGCTTAAAAATCCTTCTTTAACCCGTCTCCTCCCCTTCATCTACACTGATGGAACTGGATTTAACAAGTGACATCAATAAGGGATCGTAGCTTTCACCTGGATTCACCTGGTCAGTCTGCGTCATGGAAAGAGCAGGTGTTCTTAATGTTTGGTACACTCAGTGCATGTGAACCAATAGGAACACACAACATACCAATTAACCACAGAGGACCCGGGACTCTAACCTATGTTCATAAAAACACAATGTAGCTCCCTATATACCAGGGCCATCAACGACAGACCATCACTATAACATCACTATAACAACAGTGTAACATCATTATAACGTCACTGTAACGTCACTGTAACATCACTGCCAGTATAGTGTGTGTGTGTGTGTGTGTGTGTGTGTGTGTGTGTGTGTGTGTGTGTGTGTGTGTGTGTGTGTGTGTGTGTGTGTGTGTGTGTGTGTGTGTGTGTGTGTGTGTGTGTGTGTGTGTGTGTGTGTGTATGTGTGTGTGTGTGTGTGTGTGTGTGTGTGTGTGTTACAGCCTGTGACTAGTAACATATTAATAGATACCATTTAGCAGACACTTTAATCCAAAGAGACATACTGTCATGTGTGCATTTTATTTCTGGGTTGTAAACAGGACTCAGATCCACTATCCTGGCATTGTAAGTACCCTGCTCTCCCAACTGAGTTCCAGGAGACCATCGCCCAGGTCTGGGGTTGCCAGGGGCTTTGCCAGGACGACCCAGTCCATGTGGCTTAGTCACCATCCCTCAGGGGGACAGAAACCTTGTTACGTTGGCTGTGTGTGTGTGTGTGTGTGTGTGTGTGTGTGTGTGTGTGTGTGTGTGTGTGTGTGTGTGTGTGTGTGTGTGTGTGTGTGTGTGTGTGTGTGTGTGTGTGTGTGTGTGTGTGTGTGTGTGTGTGTGTGTGTGTGTGTGTGTGTGTGTGTGTGTGTGTGTAGTGGTGTGTGACTCATAGCTGTAATAGTATCTCTCACAGATGGATGGTTGTGTTCCCTGAGATATTTAGACGCATGATATCTCCTTCCCCCTCTTTCTGTCTCTCTTTCATTCTCGCTATTCTGACTCCCTCTCTTCCATGTTCCTTCTATCCTGTCTGTCTCCCCCATCTCTCCTCTCTATCTCTCCTCTCTCTCTCTTTCTCTCTCTCCTCTCTCTGTCTTTCTCTCTCTCCTCTGTCTCCCCCATCTCTCCTCTCTCTCTCTCTGTCTCTCCTCTCTTTCTCTCTCTCCTCTCTCTGTCTTTCTCTCTCTCCTCTGTCTCCCCCATCTCTCCTCTCTCTCTCTCCTCTCTCTCTCTTTCTCTCTCTCCTCTCTCTGTCTTTCTCTCTCTCCTCTGTCTCCCCCATCTCTCCTCTCTCTCTCTCCTCTCTCTCTCTCTGTCTTGTTTGTCCCGTCCAGTCACACACAGCAGGAGAGATGTCTGCTACAGGTCTGTGTTTGTCCCATCCAGTCACACAGCAGGAGAGATGTCTGCTACAGGTCTGTGTTTGTCCCATCCAGTCACACAGCAGGAGAGATGTCTGCTACAGGTCTGTGTTTGTCCCATCCAGTCACACACAGCAGGAGAGATGTCTGCTACAGGTCTGTGTTTGTCCCATCCAGTCACACAGCAGGAGAGATGTCTGCTACAGGTCTGTGTTTGTCCCATCCAGTCACACAGCAGGAGAGATGTCTGCTACAGGTCTGTGTTTGTCCCATCCAGTCACACACAGCAGGAGAGATGTCTGCTACAGGTCTGTGTTTGTCCCATCCAGTCACACAGCAGGAGAGATGTCTGCTACAGGTCTGTGTTTGTCCCATCCAGTCACACAGCAGGAGAGATGTCTGCTACAGGTCTGTGTTTGTCCCATCCAGTCACACACAGCAGGAGAGATGTCAGCTTCAGGTCTGTGTCTTTATGTATGTCTCTGTCTGCGTCCCTGTGTGTCCATTTCACTGTGTCCATCCCTGTGTGTGTGTGTGTGTGTGTGTGTGTGTGTGTGTGTGTGTGTGTGTGTGTGTGTGTGTGTGTGTGTGTGTGTGTGTGTGTGTGTGTGTGTGTGTGTGTGTGTGTGTGTGTGTGTGTGTGTGTGTGTGTGTGTGTGTGTGTGTGTGTACGTACGCTGATGATCCTCTGGTGGTTCCCATCAGGACTGGTGGCGTTGAGCCCCACTAGAGAGGGCAGTGTCTGGGACATCCAGTTAGTCACCATGGCCATGGTGCTCAGCACCGCTCCAATCTTTAACATGGGAACACTCATCCTGGCTGAGCTAGCACACACACACACACACACACACTCACTCACACACACCAAATCACACACACGCTCACACACACCGAATCACACACTCACAAACACACACTAAATCACACACACACTCACACACACACACACACACTCACACACAGACACACACTCACGAACGCTCACACACACCAAATCACACACACGCTCACACACACCGAATCACATACACACTCACACACACAGTCCCACACACCAAGTCACACAGGAACTCACACACACCAAGTCACACACACACACCAAGTCACACACACACACACACACACACACACACACACACACACACACACACACACACACACACACACACACACACACACACACACACACACACACACACACACACACACACACACACACACACACACACCAAGTCACACACTCACTCACACACACACTCACGTTCACACACACACACACCAAATCACACACGAAGTCACACACACCAAATCACACAGAAACTAACACACACCAAGTCACACTCACCAAGTCACACACACCACCAAGTCACACAGGAACTCAGACACACCGAATCACACAGACTTGCTATCCACTCATGGACCCACAGAGAGATGCGTTATGGAACAGGATCCTTAATAATAACTCTCTGCTCCAAAAGAGTCTACAAATCTGCCTGGAAGTCCCCAACAGTCCCTCAACCACGACCCAATAGTCCCTCCACCACGACCCAATAGTCCCTCAACCACGTCCCAACGGTTCCTCAACCACGTCCCAACGGTTCCTCAACCACGTCCCAACAGTCCCTCCACCACGTCCCAACAGTTCCTCAACCACGACCCAGAGCTTAGTCCAGTCCAGGTAGCGATCCACTAGACAACGATAGAGCTCCAGTCCAGGTAGCGATCCACTAGACAACGATAGAGCTCCAGTCCTTATGAAGGCATCGATGCCAAAGTCCCAGCTACTCCCCCTACCGCTTCCACAGTGTCTTCTAACAGCAGCAACCTATAGATGCTAGTACTGAGAGAGTCACATACAGAGAGAGAGAAGAGAGAGAGGAGTGAGAGAGGAGAGAGAGAGGAGAGAGAGAGAGAGAGAGAGAGAGAGAGAGAGAGAGAGAGAGAGAGAGAGAGAGAGAGAGAGAGAGAGAGAGAGAGAGAGAGAGAGGAGAGAGAGAGTGAGAGAGAGAGTGAGAGAGAGAGAGGAGCGAGAGAGGAGAGAGAGAGATTGAAAATAGGAGTGTGGAGTGTAATCCTAAAGTCTGTACTCTGTAGCTTGCCAGAGAAAGACTGAGACAGAGCCAGCTATGCTCTGGGTTTTATCCTCCCTCCCTCCTGCTGGTATACACTCCCACACACTGACTGAGCACAGAGACTGACTAAAGACACACACACACACACCACCTTCTCAATTTGCTTAATTGGAATGACCAACAGGCTGACGTCCTGCCAAGTGAAATTACTTCATGATATTGAACAAAACGAGTGACAAAATGTACCTATTTCTCTCTCTCTCCTTTCTCTCTCTTCTCTTTTCTCTCGTTCTCTCTCTCCTTTCTCTCTCTTCTCTCTTCTCTCCTCTCTCTCTCTCTCTCTCTCTCCTTTCTCTCTCTTCTCTCTTCTCTCGTTCTCTCTCTCCTTTCTCTCTCTTCTCTCTTCTCTCTCTCTCTCTCGCTCTCTCTCTCTCCTTTCTCTCTCTTCTCTCTTCTCTCTCTCTCTCTCTTTCTCTCTATCTCTTCTCTCTTTCTCTCTCTCTCTCTCTCTTCTCTCCTCTCTCTCTTTGTCTCTCCTCTCTCTTTCTCTCTCCTCTCTCCTCTCTCTCTGCCTCTCTCTCCTTCATTATCTGCTCTCCTTCTCACAAAATGTTCCATTTAATGTTCTTTTTCTCCTTCTTTTCCCAGCTTCTCTCATTATCTCCTTTCCCATACGGCTCCACAGCCCCCTTCTCTCTCAGTAATGTGTAAGTGGTTGGATTGACCAGTGTGTGTGTGTGTGCATGTGTGTGTGTGTGTGTGTGTGTGTGTGTGTGTGTATGTGTGTGTGTGTGTGTGTGTGTGTGTGTGTGTGTGTGTGTGTGTGTGTGTGTGTGTGTGTGTGTGTGTGTGTGTGTGTGTGTGTGTGTGTGTGTGTGTGTGTGTGTGTGTGTGTGTGTGTGTGTGTGTGTGTGTGTGTGTGTGCGTGTGTGTGTGTGTGTGTGGGTGTGTGTGCATGTGTGCACGTGTGTGTGCACGTGTGTGTGCGTGTGTAAGTGAAGTGTCCCTGTGTGAATACGTAAAAACAGATTGGAACATATTATAACTCAGTACTGCCCCTTTGAGTATCCACACAGTACTACATGATATGAGACTACCCAGAGCCTACGTACACATTGGCTGAGACCACACTGCCCCCTTGTGGCTAGGAGTGACTACTACAATCTGTTTACCTGACTCTGCTACTGTCACCTGGTAGTACTACAGACTGGTTACCTGACTGCCTGCTCTTGTCACCTGGTAGTACTACAGACTGGTTACCTGACTGCCTGCTCTTGTCACCTGGTAGTACTACAGACTGGTTACCTGACTGTCTGCTCTTGTCACCTGGTAGTACTACAGACTGGTTACCTGACTGTCTGCTCTTGTCACCTGGTTGTACTACAGACTGGTTACCTGACTGCCTGCTCTTGTCACCTGGTAGTACTACAGACTGGTTACCTGACTGTTTGCTATAGTCACCTGGTAGTACTACAGACTGGTTACCTGACTGTCTGCTATTGTCACCTGGTAGTACTACAGACTGGTTACCTGACTGCCTGCTTTTGTCACCTGGTAGTTCTACAGACTGGTTACTTGACTGCCTGCTCTTGTCACCTGGTAGTACTATAGTCTGTTTACCTGACTGCCTGCTATTGGCACCTGGTAGCACTACAGACTGGTTACCTGACTGCCTGCTACTGGCACCTGGTAGTTCTACAGACTGGATACCTGACTGTCTGCTATTGTCACCTGGTAGTACTACAGACTGGTTACCTGACTGTCTGCTATTGTCACCTGGTAGTAATACAGACTGATTACCTGACTGCCTGCTCTTGTCACCTGGTAGTACTACAGACTGGTTACCTGACTGCCTGCTCTTGTCACCTGGTAGTACTACAGACTGGTTACCAGATTGTCTGCTATTGTCACCTGGTAGTACTACAGACTGGTTACCAGACTGCCTGCTCTTGTCACCTGGTATTACTACAGACTGGTTACCTGACTGCCTGCTCTTGTCACCTGGTAGTACTACAGACTGGTTACCTGACTGTCTGCTATTGTCACCTGGTAGTACTACAGACTGGTTACCTGACTGTCTGCTCTTGTCACCTGGTTGTACTACAGACTGGTTACCTGACTGCCTGCTCTTGTCACCTGGTAGTACTACAGACTGGTTACCTGACTGTCTGCTATAGTCACCTGGTAGTACTACAGACTGGTTACCTGACTGTCTGCTATTGTCACCTGGTAGTACTACAGACTGGTTACCTGACTGCCTTCTCTTGTCACCTGGTAGTTCTACAGACTGGTTACTTGACTGCCTGCTCTTGTCACCTGGTAGTACTACAGACTGGTTACCTGACTGTCTGCTCTTGTCACCTGGTAATACTACAGACTGGTTACCTGACTGTCTGCTAATGTCACCTGGTAGTACTACAGACTGGTTACCTGACTGTCTGCTATTGTCACCTGGTAATACTACAGACTGGTTACCTGACTGTCTGCTCTTGTCACCTGGTAGTACTACAGACTCCCTGCTATTGTCACCTGGTAATACTACAGACTGGTTACCTGACTGTCTGCTATTGTCACCTGGTAGTACTACAGACTGGTTACCTGACTGCCTGCTCTTGTCACCTGGTAGTACTACAGACTCCCTGCTATTGTCACCTGGTAGAACTACAGACTGGTTACCTGACTGTCTGCTATTGTCACCTGGTAATACTACAGACTGGTTACCTGACTGCAGGTTATTGTCACCTGTTAGTACTACAGACTGGATACCTGACTGTCTGCTATTGGCACCTGGTAGTACTACAGACTCCCTGCTATTGTCACCTGGTAGAACTACAGACTGGTTACCTGACTGCCTGCTCTTGTCACCTGGTAGTACTACAGACTGGTTACCTGACTGTCTGCTATTGCCACCTGGTAGTACTACAGACTGGTTACCTGACTGTCTGCTATTGCCACCTGGTAGTACTACAGACTGGTTACCTGACTGCCTGCTCTTGTTACCTGGTAGTACTACAGACTGGTTACCTGACTGCCTGCTCTTGTCACCTGGTAGTACTACAGACTGGTTACCTGACTGCAGGTTATTGTCACCTGGTAGTACTACAGACTGGTTACCTGACTGTCTGCTACTATCACCTGGTAGTACTGCAGACTCCCTGCTAGAGTCACCTGGTAGTACTACAGACTCCCTGCTAGAGTCACCTGGTAGTACTACAGACTCCCTGCTATAGTCACCTGGTAGTACTACAGACTCCCTGCTATAGTCACCTGGTAGTACTACAGACTCCCTGCTATAGTCACCTGGTAGTACTACAGACTCCCTGCTATAGTCACCTGGTAGTACTACAGACTCCCTGCTATAGTCACCTGGTAGTACTACAGACTCCCTGCTATAGTCAGCTGGTAGTACTACAGACTCCCTGCTATAGTCACCTGGTAGTACTACAGACTCCCTGCTATAGTCACCTGGTAGTACTACAGACTCCCTGCTATAGTCACCTGGTAGTACTACAGTCTCCCTGCTACTGTCACCTGGTAGTACAACAGGCTCCCTGCTACTGTCAGCTGGTGGTACTACAGACTCCCTGCTATTGTCACCTGGTAGTACTACAGTCTCCCTGCTATAGTCACCTGGTAGTACTACAGACTCCCTGCTACTGTCACCTGGTAGTACTACAGTCTCCCTGCTATAGTCACCTGGTAGTACTACAGACTCCCTGCTACTGTCACCTGGTAGTACTACAGACTCCCTGCTATAGTCACCTGGTAGTAATACAGACTGGTTACCTGACTGTCTGCTATTGTCACCTGGTAGTACTACAGACTGGTTACCTGACTGTCTGCTCTTGTCACCTGGTTGTACTACAGACTGGTTACCTGACTGCCTGCTCTTGTCACCTGGTAGTACTACAGACTGGTTACCTGACTGTCTGCTATAGTCACCTGGTAGTACTACAGAATGGTTACCTGACTGTCTGCTATTGTCACCTGGTAGTACTACAGACTGGTTACCTGACTGCCTTCTCTTGTCACCTGGTAGTTCTACAGACTGGTTACTTGACTGCCTGCTCTTGTCACCTGGTAGTACTACAGACTGGTTACCTGACTGTCTGCTCTTGTCACCTGGTAATACTACAGACTGGTTTCCTGACTGTCTGCTATTGTCACCTGGTAGTACTACAGACTGGTTACCTGACTGTCTGCTCTTGTCACCTGGTTGTACTACAGACTGGTTACCTGACTGTCTGCTATTGTCACCTGGTAATACTACAGACTGGTTACCTGACTGTCTGCTCTTGTCACCTGGTAGTACTACAGACTCCCTGCTATTGTCACCTGGTAATACTACAGACTGGTTACCTGACTGTCTGCTATTGTCACCTGGTAGTACTACAGACTGGTTACCTGACTGCCTGCTCTTGTCACCTGGTAGTACTACAGACTGGTTACCTGACTGCAGGTTATTGTCACCTGTTAGTAATACAGACTGGATACCTGACTGTCTGCTATTGGCACCTGGTAGTACTACAGACTCCCTGCTATTGTCACCTGGTAGAACTACAGACTGGTTACCTGACTGCCTGCTATTGTCACCTGGTAGTACTACAGACTGGTTACCTGACTGTCTGCTATTGCCACCTGGTAGTACTACAGACTGGTTACCTGACTGTCTGCTATTGCCACCTGGTAGTACTACAGACTGGTTACCTGACTGCCTGCTCTTGTTACCTGGTAGTACTACAGACTGGTTACCTGACTGCCTGCTCTTGTTACCTGGTAGTACTACAGACTGGTTACCTGAATGCAGGTTATTGACACCTGGTAGTACTACAGACTGGTTACCTGACTGTCTGCTACTATCACCTGGTAGTACTACAGACTCCCTGCTAGAGTCACCTGGTAGTACTACAGACTCCCTGCTATAGTACAGACTCCCTGCTATAGTCACCTGGTAGTACTACAGACTCCCTGCTATAGTCACCTGGTAGTACTACAGACTCCCTGCTATAGTCACCTGGTAGTACTACAGACTCCCTGCTATAGTCACCTGGTAGTACTACAGACTCCCTGCTATAGTCAGCTGGTAGTACTACAGACTCCCTGCTATAGTCACCTGGTAGTACTACAGACTCCCTGCTATAGTCACCTGGTAGTACTACAGACTCCCTGCTATAGTCACCTGGTAGTACTACAGTCTCCCTGCTACTGTCACCTGGTAGTACAACAGGCTCCCTGCTACTGTCAGCTGGTGGTACTACAGACTCCCTGCTATTGTCACCTGGTAGTACTACAGTTTCCCTGCTATAGTCACCTGGTAGTACTACAGACTCCCTGCTACTGTCACCTGGTAGTACTACAGTCTCCCTGCTATAGTCACCTGGTAGTACTACAGACTCCCTGCTACTGTCACCTGGTAGTACTACAGACTCCCTGCTATAGTCACCTGGTAGTACTACAGACTGGTTACCTGACTGTCTGCTATTGTCACCTGGTAGTTCTACAGACTGGTTACCTGACTGTCTGCTCTTGTCACCTGGTAGTTCTACAGACTGGTTACCTGACTGTCTGCTCTTGTCACCTGGTAGTACTACAGACTGGTTACCTGACTGTCTGCTATTGGCACCTGGTAGTACTACAGACTCCCTGCTCTTGTCACCTGGTAGTACTACAGACTGGTTACCTGACTGCAGGTTATTGTCACCTGGTAGTAATACAGACTGGATACCTGACTGCAGGTTATTGTCACCTGGTAGTACTACAGACTGGTTACCTGACTGCCTGCTCTTGTCACCTGGTAGTACTACAGACTGGATACCTGACTGTCTGCTATTGGCACCTGGTATTACTACAGACTGGTAACCTGACTGCCTGCTATTGTCACCTGGTAGTACTACAGACTGGTTACCTGACTGCCTGCTATTGTCACCTGGTAGTACTACAGACTCCCTGCTAGAGTCACCTGGTAGTACTACAGACTCCCTGCTAGAGTCACCTGGTAGTACTACAGACTCCCTGCTATAGTCACCTGGTAGTACTACAGACTCCCTGCTATAGTCACCTGGTAGTACTACAGACTCCCTGCTATAGTCACCTGGTAGTACTACAGACTCCCTGCTATAGTCACCTGGTAGTACTACAGACTCCCTGCTATAGTCACCTGGTAGTACTACAGACTCCCTGCTATAGTCAGCTGGTAGTACTACAGACTCCCTGCTATAGTCACCTGGTAGTACTACAGACTCCCTGCTATAGTCACCTGGTAGTACTACAGACTCCCTGCTATAGTCACCTGGTAGTACTACAGTCTCCCTGCTACTGTCACCTGGTAGTACAACAGGCTCCCTGCTACTGTCAGCTGGTGGTCCTACAGACTCCCTGCTATTGTCACCTGGTAGTACTACAGTCTCCCTGCTATAGTCACCTGGTAGTACTACAGACTCCCTGCTACTGTCACCTGGTAGTACTACAGTCTCCCTGCTATAGTCACCTGGTAGTACTACAGACTCCCTGCTACTGTCAACTGGTAGTACTACAGACTCCCTGCTATAGTCACCTGGTAGTAATACAGACTGGTTACCTGACTGTCTGCTATTGTCACCTGGTAGTACTACAGACTGGTTACCTGACTGTCTGCTCTTGTCACCTGGTTGTACTACAGACTGGTTACCTGACTGCCTGCTCTTGTCACCTGGTAGTACTACAGACTGGTTACCTGACTGTCTGCTATAGTCACCTGGTAGTACTACAGAATGGTTACCTGACTGTCTGCTATTGTCACCTGGTAGTACTACAGACTGGTTACCTGACTGCCTTCTCTTGTCACCTGGTAGTTCTACAGACTGGTTACTTGACTGCCTGCTCTTGTCACCTGGTAGTACTACAGACTGGTTACCTGACTGTCTGCTCTTGTCACCTGGTAATACTACAGACTGGTTACCTGACTGTCTGCTATTGTCACCTGGTAGTACTACAGACTGGTTACCTGACTGTCTGCTCTTGTCACCTGGTTGTACTACAGACTGGTTACCTGACTGTCTGCTATTGTCACCTGGTAATACTACAGACTGGTTACCTGACTGTCTGCTCTTGTCACCTGGTAGTACTACAGACTCCCTGCTATTGTCACCTGGTAATACTACAGACTGGTTACCTGACTGTCTGCTATTGTCACCTGGTAGTACTACAGACTGGTTACCTGACTGCCTGCTCTTGTCACCTGGTAGTACTACAGACTGGTTACCTGACTGCAGGTTATTGTCACCTGTTAGTAATACAGACTGGATACCTGACTGTCTGCTATTGGCACCTGGTAGTACTACAGACTCCCTGCTATTGTCACCTGGTAGAACTACAGACTGGTTACCTGACTGCCTGCTATTGTCACCTGGTAGTACTACAGACTGGTTACCTGACTGTCTGCTATTGCCACCTGGTAGTACTACAGACTGGTTACCTGACTGTCTGCTATTGCCACCTGGTAGTACTACAGACTGGTTACCTGACTGCCTGCTCTTGTTACCTGGTAGTACTACAGACTGGTTACCTGACTGCCTGCTCTTGTTACCTGGTAGTACTACAGACTGGTTACCTGAATGCAGGTTATTGACACCTGGTAGTACTACAGACTGGTTACCTGACTGTCTGCTACTATCACCTGGTAGTACTACAGACTCCCTGCTAGAGTCACCTGGTAGTACTACAGACTCCCTGCTATAGTACAGACTCCCTGCTATAGTCACCTGGTAGTACTACAGACTCCCTGCTATAGTCACCTGGTAGTACTACAGACTCCCTGCTATAGTCACCTGGTAGTACTACAGACTCCCTGCTATAGTCACCTGGTAGTACTACAGACTCCCTGCTATAGTCAGCTGGTAGTACTACAGACTCCCTGCTATAGTCACCTGGTAGTACTACAGACTCCCTGCTATAGTCACCTGGTAGTACTACAGACTCCCTGCTATAGTCACCTGGTAGTACTACAGTCTCCCTGCTACTGTCACCTGGTAGTACAACAGGCTCCCTGCTACTGTCAGCTGGTGGTACTACAGACTCCCTGCTATTGTCACCTGGTAGTACTACAGTTTCCCTGCTATAGTCACCTGGTAGTACTACAGACTCCCTGCTACTGTCACCTGGTAGTACTACAGTCTCCCTGCTATAGTCACCTGGTAGTACTACAGACTCCCTGCTACTGTCACCTGGTAGTACTACAGACTCCCTGCTATAGTCACCTGGTAGTACTACAGACTGGTTACCTGACTGTCTGCTATTGTCACCTGGTAGTTCTACAGACTGGTTACCTGACTGTCTGCTCTTGTCACCTGGTAGTTCTACAGACTGGTTACCTGACTGTCTGCTCTTGTCACCTGGTAGTACTACAGACTGGTTACCTGACTGTCTGCTATTGGCACCTGGTAGTACTACAGACTCCCTGCTCTTGTCACCTGGTAGTACTACAGACTGGTTACCTGACTGCAGG
>NC_092087.1:97090371-97092871 GCF_045679555.1 Salvelinus alpinus | reverse complement strand
CAGCTGTTTCTTTCTCTTTCTGAGCAGGAGGGGCAGACAGAGAAATTACAGAGAATACTTGATTGGCTCAGGGTGCTGTCAGTCACTCATGGGGACACCACGTGTCCCCACCACGTGTCCCCACCACGTCACTCTAAGAGCTCGTCAGCAAAAGCCCTTTTCTTCGGTGTTCCATTGATTTACAATAGAAGTGCTGTTTGAATTATATCTGTGAGTAAAACAGAACTCATTGGCAGCAAACTTCCAGACAGGAAGTGAAAATTCTGAAAATGGGGCTCTGTGTCAGGGCCTGCCTATTCAACTGGCTTATATTTATTGATCTGTATGCACTTCATACGCCTTCCACTAGATGTCAACAGGCAGTAGAAGGTTGAATGGGGTGTCTAGCTTGATGTGAGGCCGAATGAGAGCTTTTGGAGTGACAGGTCCGCTCTTTTGTCAATTTTCAACTGCGCACAGGGGAACTCCACATTGTCTTCTGAAATGCGTTACGTATACACGACGAAATGCTCCGGCTCTGATTTTATTGGATACATATGAGAAAAACATCATAAAGTAGGATTTTTCAACCGAGTTTGACCAGTTTATTCAACGTTTATTGGGACTTTTGGAATTTTTCGTTCCAGGCGCAACGATTTCTTGGACATGTGCCCTCCACATGGCTAGCCAAAGTTGCTAATTCGACAGAAGAAATTGACATTCTAAAACCAAACAACGATTTATTCTGGAACTAGGACTCCTTGCACAACATTCTGATGGAAGATCATCAAAAGTAAGAGAATATTTATGATGTTATTTCGTATTTTTGTGTTTTATGTTGGCTCCAACAAGGTGGAGAATTGTAGGGCGCTGTCTCACAATATTGCATGCTGTATGTTGTACTAAAGTTATTTTTAAAAATCTAACACAGCGGTTGCATTAAGAACCAGTGTATCTTTCATTTGCTGTACAACATGTATTTTTTAGTAAAGTTTATGATGAGTTCTTTGGTTAGATCAGGTGACTGTCCAAAATATCTCCGGACATTTTGGTGCATTGTGGCTACGTATTCACAATGTAAAACCACGATTTGTAGCTCTATATATGCACATTTTCGAACAAAACATAAATGTATTGTTTAACATGATGTTATAAGACTGTCATCTGATGAAGTTGTCCAAAGGTTAGTGATTAATTTAATCTCTATTTCTGGGTTTTGTGAAAGCTATGTTGGCGGTGAATAAATGGCGTTGTGTGTTTGGCTATTGTGGTGAGCTAATATAAATATATATTGTGTTTTCGCTGTAAAACACTTAAAAAATCGGAAATATTGGCTGGATTCACAAGATGTTTATCTTTAATTTGCTGTACACCATGTATTTTTCATAAATGTTTTATGATGAGTATTTATGTATTTCACGTTGCTCTCTGTAATTATTCTGGCTGTTTTGGTGCTATTTGTGATGGTGGCTGCAATGTAAAACTACGATTTATACCTCAAATATGCACATTTTCGAACAAACATAAATGTATTGTATAACATGATGTTATAAGACTGTCATCTGATGAAGTTGTTCAAGGTTAGTGATTAATTTTATCTCTATTTGTGGGTTTTGTGAAAGCTACCTATGCGGTGGAAACATGGTGAAAACATGGCGTTGTGTGTTTGGCTATTGTGGTGAGCTAATATAAATATATATTGTGTTTTCGCTGTAAAACATTTTAAAAATCGGAAATGATGGCTGGATTCACAAGATGTTTATCTTTCATTTGCTGTATTGGAATTGTGATTTCATGAAATTATATTATATGATATCCCTGTCGCGTTAGACTAGGCTAGTCAGCTTTTTTGATGAGGAGGATCCCGGATCCGGGAGGGAGACTCGTTAGAGGTTAATAGATAGCTAGTGGTTTACCACGCACTGTAGCCACATCTTCACACTACAACGCCTAGCTATCTCCTAGCCAATCATGTTCAAACGTAGCGGTATGAAGGAAAGGTAGAGATAAAACGTCTCGGGGCTCCTTAGCCACCTAAACTTGAACATTTGGCCATCCATTAAAATAAAGCAAGCTGGAAAAGAAGATTTGGGTGGAGTGGTTGGTGGTGGATCGTGGAGCAGTGGCTAACAGCTGTGTGGCGGCTAGCTATAACACCCTATATAGGCTAGCTATAACACCCTATACAGTGGCTAACAGCTGTTTGGAGGCTAGCTATACCACCCTATATAGTGGCTACCAGCTGTGTGGAGGCCAGCTATAATACCCTATATAGTGGCTAACAGCTGTGTGGAGGCTATAACACCCTATACAAGCTAGATGTTTTATTGTTGATGTTTGACGGCACACTGTCATAACCATGGAACCACACGTAGCAGAAAGGTTAGTTACACGTATCTTTGATGGAAATGTAACTGTGCAATAGATGAATCTAGGGAATAACGTTATAAATGTTGCATATTGGTAACTGGGACTTTTGCAACAGGCAGGCAGACGCATGCAGTGTCAAAACATTTCAGAC
>NC_092087.1:97082693-97090271 GCF_045679555.1 Salvelinus alpinus | reverse complement strand
TATATTACTATCTAGTTTACTATATTACTATCTAGTTTACTATATTACTATCTAGTTACTATATTAGTATCTAGTGTATTATATTACTATCTAGTTTACTATATTACTATCTAGTTTACTATATTACTATCTCGTTTACTCAATTACTATCTAGTTTACTATATTACTATCTAGTTTACTATATTACTATCTAGTTTACTATATTACTATCTCGTTTATTGTATTACTATCTAGTTTACTATATTACTATCTAGTTTACTATATTACTATCTCGTTACTATATTACTATCTCGTTACTATATTACTATCTCGTTTACTCAATTACTATCTAGTTTACTATATTATTATCTAGTTTACTATATTACTATCTAGTTTACTATATTACTATCTCGTTTATTATATTACTATCTAGTTTACTATATTACTATCTAGTTTACTATATTACTATCTAGTTTACTATATTACTATCTCGTTACTATATTACTATCTAGTTTACTATATTACTATCTAGTTTACTATATTACTATCTAGTTTACTATATTACTATCTAGTTTACTCAATTACTATCTAGTTTACTCAATTACTATCTACTTTACTATATTACTATCTCGTTTACTCAATTACTATCTAGTTTACTATATTACTATCTAGTTTACTATATTACTATCTAGTTTACTATATTACTATCTAGTTTACTATATTACTATCTAGTTTACTATATTACTATCTAGTTTAATATATTACTATCTAGTTTACTATATTACTATCTAGTTTACTATATTACTATCTAGTTTACTATATTACTATCTAGTTTACTATATTACTATCTAGTTTAATATATTACTGTCTAGTTTACTCAATTACTAACTAGTTTAATATATTACTATCTAGTTTACTATATTACTATCTAGTTTACTATATTACTATCTAGTTTAATATATTACTATCTAGTTTACTATATTACTATCTAGTTTAATATATTACTGTCTAGTTTACTCAATTACTAACTAGTTTAATATATTACTATCTAGTTTACTATATTACTATCTAGTTTACTATATTACTATCTAGTTTAATATATTACTATCTAGTTTACTCAACTACTATCTAGTTTACTCAACTACTATCTAGTTTACTCAATTACTATCTAGTTTACTATATTACTATCTCGTTTATTATATTACTATCTAGTTTACTATATTACTATCTAGTTTACTATATTACTATCTAGTTTACTATATTACTATCTCGTTACTATATTACTATCTAGTTTACTATATTACTATCTAGTTTACTCAATTACTATCTAGTTTACTATATTACTATCTAGTTTACTATATTACTATCTAGTTTACTATATTACTATCTAGTTTACTATATTACTATCTAGTTTACTATATTACTATCTAGTTTACTATATTACTATCTAGTTTAATATATTACTATCTAGTTTACTATATTACTATCTAGTTTAATATATTACTCTCTAGTTTAATATATTACTATCTAGTTTACTATATTACTATCTAGTTTACTATATTACTATCTAGTTTAATATATTACTATCTAGTTTACTCAACTACTATCTAGTTTACTCAATTACTATCTAGTTTACTATATTACTATCTAGTTTAATATATTAATATCTAGCTTACTATATTACTATCTAGTTGAATATATTAATATCTAGCTTACTATATTACTAGCTAGTTTAATATATTACTATCTAGTTTAATATATTACTATCTAGTTTACTATATTTGTCACGTTCTTGACCTGTTTTCTCTTGTTTTGTATGTCTTTATTGGTCAGGGCGTGAGTGTTGGGTGGGCAGTCTATGTTTTGTATTTCTATGTTGGGTTTTGTGTTCGGCCTGGTGTGATTCTCAATTACAGACAGGTGTGTATCGTTTGTCTCTGATTGAGAGTCATACTAAGGCAGCCAGGGTTTCACTGGTGTTTTGTGGGTGTTTGTTTCCTGTGTTAGCGTTTGGGCCACACAGGACTGTTGCAGGTTAGTCACGTTTGTTGTTTTGTTTATTTGTAGTGTTTGTTGGTTTGCCATTAAAATCATGAATACCTCCTACTCTGCATCTTGGTCCGATCCTCCTCGTCTGAGGAGGAGAACGACATTGACAGCCGTTACAGAAACACCCACCAAACCAGGACCAAGCGGATTGGAGAAGGAAGGCAGGAACAAAAGCAATGGAGAGAAGAGGAATGGACTTGGGAGGAGATCCTAGACGGTAAAGGACCCTGGGCACAGCCAGTGGAGTGTCGCCGCCCCAAAGCGGAGCTGGAGGCAGCGAAAGCGGAGAGGCGGCATTATGAGGCGCTTGCAAGGCAGAGTGGCTGGAAACCCGAGAGGCTCACCCAAACATTTCTTGGGGGGGGGCTAAAGGGGAGTGTGGCGAAGCCGGGTTGGATACCTGAGCCAACTCCCCGGGCTTACCGTGGAGTGAGAGGGCGTCGTACTGGTCAGACACCGTGTTATGCGGTAAAGCGCACGGTGTCCCCAGTACGCGTGCTTAGCCCAGTGCGGGCTATTCCACCTTGCCGCACTGGGAGGGCTAGGTTGGGCATCGAGCCGGATGTCATGAAGCCGGCCCAACGTATCTGGCCTCCAGTACGTCTCCTCGGGCCGGCGTACATGGCACCAGCCTTACAGGTGGTGTCCCCGGTTCGCCTGCATAGCCCAGTGCGGGCTATTCCACCTCGCCGCACTGGCAGGGCTACGGGGACCATTCAACCTGGTAAGGTTGGAGAGGCTCGGTGCTCAAGAGCGCGTGTCCTCCTTCACGGTCCGGCATATCCGGCGCCACCTTCCCGCCCCAGCCCAGTACCACCAGTGCCTACACCACGCACCAGGCTTCCAGTGCATCTCCAGAGCCCTGTTCCTCCTCCCCGCACTCGCCCTGAGGTGCGTGCCCTCAGCCCGGTACCTCCAGTTCCGGCACCACGCATCAGGCCTATTGTGCGTCTCAGCCGGCCAGAGTCTGCCGTCTGCCCAGCGGTGCCTGAACTGCCCGTCTGCCCAGCGGTGCCTGAACTGCCCGGCTGCCCAACGCCGTCTGAGCCATCTGTCTGCCCAGCGCCGTCTGAGCCATCCGTCTGCCCAACGCCGTCTGAGCCATCCGTCTGCCCAACGCCGTCTGAGCCATCTGTCTGCCCAACGCCGTCTGAGCCATCTGTCTGCCCAACGCCGTCTGAGCCATCTGTCTGCCCAACGCCGTCTGAGCCATCTGTCTGCCCAACGCCGTCTGAGCCATCCGTCTGCCCAGCGCCGTCTGAGCCATCCGTCTGCCAAGCGCCGTCTGAGCCATCCGTCTGCCACGAGCCATTAGAGCCGCCCGTCTGTCCCGAGCCGTTAGAGCCGTCCGTCAGTCAGGAGCCGCTAGAGCCGTCCGTCAGTCAGGAGCTGCCAGAGCCGCCAGCCAGTCAGGAGCTGCCAGAGACGCCAGCCAGTCAGGAGCTGCCAGAGACGCCAGCCAGTCAGGAGCTGCCAGAGACGCCAGCCAGTCAGGAGCTGCCAGAGACGCCAGCCAGTCAGGAGCTGCCAGAGACGCCAGCCAGTCAGGAGCTGCCAGAGACGCCAGACAGTCATGAGCTGCCCTACGGTCATGAGCTGCCCTACAGTCATGAGCTGCCCTACAGTCATGAGCTGCCCTCCAGTCATGAGCTGCCCTCCAGTCATGAGCTGCCCTCCAGTCATGAGCTGCCCTCCAGTCATGAGCTGCCCTACAGTCATGAGCTGCCCTACAGTCATGAGCTGCCCTCCAGTCATGAGCTGCCCTCCAGTCATGAGCTGCCCTCCAGTCAAGAGCTGCCCTCCAGTCATGAGCTGCCCTCCAGTCATGAGCTGCCCTCCAGTCATGAGCTGCCCTCCAGTCATGAGCTGCCCTACAGTCATGAGCTGCCCTACAGTCATGAGCTGCCACCCAGTCATGAGCTGCCACTCAGTCCGGAGCTGCCACTCAGTCCGGAGCTGCCACTCAGTCCGGAGCTGCCCCTTATCCCGGAGCTGCTGCCCCTTATCCCGGAGCTGCTGCCCCTTATCCCGGAGCTGCTGCCCCTTATCCCGGAGCTGCTGCCCCTTATCCCGGAGCTGCTGCCCCTTATCCCGGTGCTGGCCCTTATCCCGATGCTGCCCCTTCATTTAGGTGGGTTGAGTTGGAGGGTGGTCATTGGGAGGGGGATACGGAAGCGGGGAGTGACTATGGTGGGGTGGGGACCTCGCCCAGAGCCTGAGCCACCACCGTGGTCAGATGCCCACCCAGACCCTCCCCTAGACTTTGTGCTGGTCCGCCCGGAGTTCGCACCTTAAGGGGGGGGTTATGTCACGTTCCTGACCTGTTTTCTCTTGTTTTGTATGTCTTTATTGGTCAGGGCGTGAGTGTTGGGTGGGCAGTCTATGTTTTGTATTTCTATGTTGGGTTTTGTGTTCGGCCTGGTGTGATTCTCAATTAGAGACAGGTGTGTATCGTTTGTCTCTGATTGAGAGTCATACTAAGGCAGCCAGGGTTTCACTGGTGTTTTGTGGGTGTTTGTTTCCTGTGTTAGCGTTTGGGCCACACAGGACTGTTGCAGGTTAGTCACGTTTGTTGTTTTGTTTATTTGTAGTGTTTGTTGGTTTGCCATTAAAATCATGAATACCTCCTACTCCGCATCTTGGTCCGATCCTCCTCATCTGAGGAGGAGAACGACATTGACAGCCGTTACTATATTACTATCTAGTTTACTATATTACTATCTAGTTTACTATATTACTATCTAGTTTACTATATTACTATCTAGTTTACTATATTACTATCTAGTTTACTATATTACTATCTAGTTTACTATATTACTATCTAGTTTACTATATTACTATCTAGTTTACTATATTACTATCTAGTTTACTATATTACTATCTAGTTTACTATATTACTATCTAGTTTACTATATTACTATCTAGTTTACTATATTACTATCTAGTTTACTATATTACTATCTAGTTTAATATATTAATATCTAGTTTACTATATTACTATCTAGTTTACTATATTACTATCTAGTTTACTATATTACTATCTAGTTTAATATATTAATATCTAGTTTACTATATTACTATCTAGTTTAATATATTACTGTCTAGTTTACTATATTACTATCTAGTTTACTATATTACTATCTAGTTTAATATATTAATATCTAGTTTACTATATTACTATCTAGTTTAATATATTACTGTCTAGTTTACTCAATTACTAACTAGTTTAATATATTACTATCTAGTTTACTATATTACTATCTAGTTTATTCAACTAGTACCTAGTTTACTATATTACTAGCTAGTTTACACTATAAAAGTATGCTCCACTACCATGGTATTCTGAGCAGTAAGAGTTAAAGATATGGGGAAGTAACCAAAAAACGGATCATAACCCAAATGCAGGAATGCTTGTGTGTGTGGCTCACAACACATTTCTGGGATTGGTGATTAGTGCATTCAATGTGTAGCCAGTGTAATGACTACAGTGTGCTGGCTTCACATGAGCTTGACCCACCAATGTGCTCATGTTAAAATCCCCGCTGAGAGTGAGCGAGTATCTAGAGGGAGAGAAAGGGAAGATAAGGGGACATTGTGAGGGATAGAAGCAGACGGCGGAAAGGAAGTGACAGAGAAGGGAGAAATGAGTGAAGAGAGGAAGAGTGGAGGAGGAGGAGGAGGAGGAGAGAAAGCATAAAGGGCAGAAGGAGAGGTCTTGTCATTGTATGAATGATTTATGATTTGACTCTACTGAGCTCAATGAATACGGAGTGCCTTACACACACACACACACACACACACACACACACACACACACACACACACACACACACATCACAATTTACTGCACGCAATGATCCTGCAGACACAATACAACATGCAAGCCAGCAAACAAACATACACACACATCAGAACACAGACACACACCGTGTTTAATGATGCGTGTGTGATGTTTGTCCATTCTCCATCTGCAGTGTAAATTGTTTTGAGGGATTCACAAACCACTATCCTCTCTTTCTCTCTTTTTCTCCTCCTCCTCCTCCTCCTTCTCAATGAGAGGGGTGAGAGAGAGGGAGGAATGGGAGTGGTGAGAGAGGGGGAGGGAGGGGTGAGAGAGAGGGAGGAAGGGACGTAGTGAGAGACGGAGGGAGGGGAGTGGTGAGAGAGAGGGAGGGATGGGTGAGAGACAGAGGGAGGGGAGTGGTGAGAGAGAGGGAGGGAGGGGTGAGAGACGGAGGGAGGGGAGTGGTGAGAGAGAGGGAGGGAGGGGTGAGAGAGAGGGAGGGAGGGAGGGAGGGGTGAGAGAGAGGGATGAAGGGAAGTAGTGAGAGATGGAGGGAGGGGAGTGGTGAGAGAGAGGGAGGGAGGGGTGAGAGAGGGGGAGGAAGGGAAGTAGTGAGAGACGGAGGGAGGGGAGTGTTGAGAGAGAGAGAGGGAGGGAGGGAGGGGTGAGAGAGAGAGGAAGGGAGTGGTGAGAGAGAGGGAGGAAGGGAAGTAGTGAGAGACGGAGGGAGGGGAATGGTGAGAGAGAGGAAGGGAGGGGTGAGAGAGAGGGAGGAAGGGAAGTAGTGAGAGACAGAGGGAGGGGAGTAGTGAGAGAGAGAGGGGGAGGAAGGGAAGTAGTGAGAGACGGAGGGAGGGGAGTGGTGAGAGAGAGGAAGGGAGTGGTGAGAGAGAGGGAGGAAGGGAAGTAGTGAGAGACGGAGGGAGAGGAGTGGTGAGAGAGAGGGAGGAAGGGAAGTAGAGAGAGACGGAGGGAGGGGAGTGTTGAGAGAGAGAGAGGGAGGGAGGGAGGGAGGGGTGAGAGAGGGGAGGAAGGGAAGTAGTGAGAGACGGAGGGAGGGGAGTGGTGAGAGAGAGAGGGAGGGAGGGGTGAGAGAGGGGGAGGAAGGGGTGAGAGAGAGGGAGGAAGGGAAGTAGTGAGAGACGGAGGGAGGGAGTGGTGAGAGAGAGAGGGAGGGAGGGGTGAGAGAGGGGGAGGAAGGGGTGAGAGAGAGGGAGGGGAGTAGTGAGAGACGGAGGGAGGGGAGGGGTGAGAGAGAGGGAGGGAGGGGTGAGAGAGGGAGGAAGGAAGGGAAGTAGTGAGAGAGAGGGAGGAAGGGAAGTAATGAGAGAGAGAGGAAGGGAAGTAGTGAGAGAGAGAGGGAGGGAGGGGTGAGAGAGAGAGGGAGGGGTGAGAGAGAGTGAGGAAGCGAAGTAGTGAAAGAGAGAGGAAGGGAAGTAGTGAGAGAGGGAGGGAGATAACTATAGAGGAGAAAATATAACAGCATGAGTGGGGGCAGAGAGAAGTCAAGGACAAAACTGACTTAATATCACAGAGCACAGACTCATGGGAAATGAGGTCCACTCACTTTTGTAGGAGGGGCGTGAGGTGTTTGTGTGTGTGCCATGTGAGTGTATGAGAGAGAGACAGAGAGGGACAGATAGGGGAAGAGACAGAGAGAGAGAGAGACAGAGAGAGACAGAGAGAGACAGAGAGGGACAGATAGGGGAAGAGACAGAGAGAAAGAGATATATATAGAGAGAGAGAGAGAGAGAGAGAGAGAGAGA
>NC_092087.1:97072693-97077693 GCF_045679555.1 Salvelinus alpinus | reverse complement strand
ATGGTTGAATGTCTGTAAGTATGAATGGATGAGTGTTTGTAAGTATGAATGGTTGAATGTATGTAAGTATGAATGGATGAGGGGCTAAGTATGAATGGATGAATCGATGAATGGCTTAATTAATGAATGAATGAGTGTCTGTAAGAATGAATGGATGAATGGTTGAATGAATGGATGAGTGTATTTAAGTATGAATAGATGAATGAATGAAAGGATGAGGAATGAGTGTCTGTTAGTATGAATGGATGAGTGTCTGTAAGTATGAATAGATGAATGGATGAGTGTCTGTAAGTTTGAATATATGAATGGATGAGTGTCTAAGTATGAATGAATGAATGGATGAGTGTCTGTTAGTATGAATGGATAAGTGCTGGTGTAAAGCTATATAAATATCTCTCTGGTGGCATCAGCCAGTCTCCTGGTTTTCCCTGTGTAAATGTCCGTGGATCTCAACCCTGTTACCAGGCATGTTAGTCCTGTTACCGGCCGTCTCATCCCGGTTACCGGCTGTGGAGGGCTGCCGTTAACCGTTGAAGCAGACGGGACCTAGCTGGAAGCCAAACTTCTGGTTGTTGTGTCCGAAGTCGGAGACAGAGACGTCGATGAGGGGGAGGGAGTCTGGCTGAGGGGCATCGAACTCTAACACCGTCCTCTCCTGACCTGAACCAGACTACAGGAGAGGAGGAGGACAACATGTCATCAACACATATTACACTTGTACTACTACTGATACCTGGCCTGAACCAGACTACAGGAGAGGAGGAGGACAACATGTCATCAACAGACACTTGTACTACTACTGATACCTGGCAGCCGTCGTGCAGTGCTGTGATGTAATGTCTGTTACCTGGCAGCCGTCGTGCAGTGCTGTGATGTAATGTCTGTTACCTGGCAGCCGTCGTGCAGTGCTGTGATGTAGTGTCTGTTACCTGGCAGCCGTCGTGCAGTGCTGTGATGTAGTGTCTGTTACCTGGCAGCTGTCGTGCAGTGCTGTGATGTAATGTCTGTTACCTGGCAGCCGTCGTGCAGTGGTGTGATGTAATGTCTGTTACCTGGCAGCCGTCGTGCAGTGCTGTGATGTAATGTCTGTTACCTGGCAGCCGTCGTGCAGTGCTGTGATGTAATGTCTGTTACCTGGCAGCCGTCGTGCAGTGCTGTGATGTAATGTCTGTTACCTGGCAGCCGTCAAGCAGTGCTGTGATGTAATGTCTGTTACCTGGCAGCCGTCAAGCAGTGCTGTGATGTAGTGTCTGTTACCTGGCAGCCGTCGTGCAGTGCTGTGATGTAATGTCTGTTACCTGGCAGCCGTCAAGCAGTGCTGTGATGTAATGTCTGTCTGTTACCTGGCAGCCGTCGTGCAGTGCTGTGATGTAATGTCTGTTACCTGGCAGCCGTCAAGCAGTGCTGTGATGTAATGTCTGTTACCTGGCAGCCGTCAAGCAGTGCTGTGATGTAGTGTCTGTTACCTGGCAGCCGTCGTGCAGTGCTGTGATGTAATGTCTGTTACCTGGCAGCCGTCAAGCAGTGCTGTGATGTAGTGTCTGTTACCTGGCAGCCGTCAAGCAGTGCTGTGATGTAATGTCTGTCTGTTACCTGGCAGCCGTCAAGCAGTGCTGTGATGTAGTGTCTGTGTCTGTTACCTGGCAGCCGTCGTGCAGTACTGTGATGCAGTGTCTGTGTGTTACCTGGCAGCCGTCAAGCAGTGCTGTGATGTAGTGTCTGTGTCTGTTACCTGGCAGCCGTCGTGCAGTACTGTGATGTAGTGTGTGTCTTGGTGGGTGAGCTCCTCTCCGCTGCTCCCTCTGAAGCGCAGCGCGTGCTGGTGGCTGAAGGTGGCGGTATGGAGCCAGGCGGCTGAGTTCTGACAGTGGTAGGTGAACGTCTGTCTGGATGAAGCACTCAACAGCTTAAGGAACACCAACTGAACTACATGGACCGGACTGCCATCTGAACTTGAATAGGAGAACTGAACTGGAGAGGGAGGGAGGGAGGGAGGGAGGGAGGGAGGGAGGGAGGGAGAGGGAGAGAGAGAGAGAGAGAGAGAGAGAGAGGCATTGAGTATGAAAAAGGGATATATCATAGAGAGAGCAGGATCACAAGAAACACACACACTGCATACCTGCTTTCCTTTCCTGAACTGGCTGTACCAGGTACCAGGTTTCTCTCCTTTCCAGGAACTCAGCTTCACCTGTAGAAGACACGTCAGTCATTCATCACTTCTCACGAGACTGAACCCAGCTCTACCTGTAGTGATTGGTCCCTCGCTCATATGCAGGAGAGGAGAGTGTGGACTCACCGACTGGAACTTAATGTCAGGGTACAGACATGTCTCTCCATCGGCCGTGAAGTTACAGAACACCTTGAAGGAGTCTCTATGGCAACCCTGGTTAGGGTCTATCCAGTACTCACCTACCGGGGGGGGGGGGGGGGGAGATGGGAGAGAGAGAGAGAGGGGGGGGTGGGGGGGGGGGGTGGAGAGAGATGGGAGAGAGAGAGGGCATGTAAGCTCTGTTGATAATTTGATTATATAGGTTGTACACTGTTGATGTAGTGACAGACAGAGGTAGATATACTGAGAGGTAGGTAGGTAGGAGTCGGTGAACTCTGGTGATAGATATATAGATTGATATAGAGAGAGTCATAGTCAGGGAGATAGATATATAGATACAGTGATAGACAGAGAGATAGATGTATAGATTGATATAGAGAGAGTGATAGAGAGATAGATGTATAGATTGATATAGAGATACAGTGATAGACAGAGAGATAGATGTATAGATTGATATAGAGAGAGTCATAGACAGAGAGATAGATATATAGATTGATATAGAGATACAGTGATAGACAGAGAGATAGATGTATAGATTGATATAGAGATAGATGTATAGATAGATATAGTGATAGATGTATAGATAGATATAGAGATAGATGTATAGATTGATATAGAGATAGATGTATAGATTGATATAGATGTATAGATAGAGATAAATGTATAGATTGATATAGAGATAAAGTGATATATAGAGATAGATGTATAGGTAGACATAGAGATATATGTATAGATTGAAATAGAGACAGACAGACAGACAGACAGACAGACAGACAGACAGACAGACAGACAGACAGACAGACAGACAGACAGACAGACAGACAGACAGACAGACAGACAGACAGACAGACAGACAGACAGACAGACAGACAGACAGACAGACAGACAGACAGACAGACAGACAGACAGACAGACAGGTATGTACCATCAGTGTACTTTGGGAACAACAGCTGTAGCTCCTTGCAGGTTCGGGCTGGATACTGATAGGTCCCCAGGGGGGTCCTCAGACCCTCTACCTCCGTCCTCATAGACGAGAGAGACGCAAACACCTCCTCCATCTCTTTCTCCTCCTCCTGCCCTGCCTGGTCTGCCTGCATCCTCTCCTCCTCTCCCCCCTCCGTCCCCTCTTGCTCTTCCTCGTCTTCCAGAGCGGCCCCGTCAAAGGAAGAGTGCTGCCTCCTCCTCCTTCCTCTCTCCTGCACCGGGACAGACTGAAGACCCACCGCAGGAAGACCCTGAGAGGAGGAGAGGCATTTCTAAATGAGGTTCTAAGGTTCTATGTGAAGGTTTCACGTGATCTTCTGAGGTTCTGATGGAGGTTCTATGTGAAGGTTCTAGGTGATGTTCTAAGGTTCTATTTGGAGGTTATTTGTGGAGGTTATATGCAGTGGTTCTAGGTGTGGCTCTATGGTTCTATGTGGAGGTTCTAGGTGAAGATCTAAGGTTCTAAGCAGATGTACTTGGTGGAACTCACAGGAGGTCCAGGAGGGCCAGCAGGACCTATATCTCCGATAGAACCGATGGGACCCTGGTTCCCTTTAGAACCCTTCTGTCCTACTCTACCCTAAGAGAGAGAGAGAGAGAGAGAGAGAGAGAGAGAGAGAGAGAGAGAGAGAGAGAGAGAGAGAGAGAGAGAGAGAGAGAGAGAGAGAGAGAGAGAGAGAGAGAGAGAGAGAGAGAGAGAGATAACAGAAGTGTAGACCACAGAGATCCTTTCAGAAACCATAACATAGTTATAACAATAATAGTAAGCAATTGTAAGTAAAAGTAATAGTAAGTAATAGTAATAGTAAGTACTAGTCATAGTAAGTTAAAGTGATAGTAAGCAATGGTAATATTAAGTAACAATAATTGTAAGTAATATAGATAGTAAATACGAGTAATAGTAAGTAATAGTAATAGTAAGAAATAATAATAGTAATAGTAAATAATAGTAAGAAATAATAGTGATAGTAAGTAATAGTAAGAAATAATAACAGTAATAGTAAGTAATAGTAAGAAATAATAACAGTAATAGTAAGCAACAGTAATAATAAGTAATAAAAATAGCAAGTAATAGTAATAGTAAGTAATAGTAAGAAATAATAATAGTAATAGTAAGTAATAGTAAGAAATAATAATAATAATAGTAAGAAATAATACTAGAAATAGTAAGTAATAGTAAGTAATAGTAATAGTAATAGTAAGTAATATAGATATTAAGTAATAGTAATAGTAAGTTATAGTAATAGTAAGAAATACTAATAGCAATAGTAAGTTATAGTAATAGTAAGTAATAGTAATAGTAAGTAATAGTAATAGTAAGTAAAAGTAATTGTACGTTATAGTAATAGTAAGAAATACTAATAGCAATAGTAAGTTATAGTAATAGTAAGTAATAGTAATAGTAAGTAAAAGTAATTGTACGTTATAGTAATAGTAAGTTTTAGTAATAGTAAGTAATAGTAATAGTAAGTAATAGTAATAGTAAGTAAAAGTAATATTAAGTTATAGTAATAGTAAGTTATTGTATTTGTAATAAAGTCGTTGTATTTGTAATAGTAAGACATTTTAATAGTAAGCAATAGTAAGTATAATAATAGTAATTGTAATAGATAGTGCTACTCACAGAGAGACCAGGTAGACCTGGAGGACCATTAGGACCTGCTAGACCAACCAGACCCTGAAACAA
>NC_092087.1:97017693-97070193 GCF_045679555.1 Salvelinus alpinus | reverse complement strand
GCACATAGTTCTTCCTGTTCCCTATATAGTGCACTACTTTAGACCAGGGCACATAGGTCTTCCTGTTCCCTATATAGTACACTACTTTAGACCAGGGCACATAGGTCTTCCTGTTCCTTATATAGTGCACTACTTTAGACCAGGGTACATAGGTCTTCCTGTTCCCTATATAGTGCACTACTTTAGACCAGGGTACATAGGTCTTCCTATGCCCTATATAGTACACTACTTTAGACCAGGGCACATAGGTCTTCCTGTTCCCTATATAGTACACTATTTTAGACAAGGGCACATAGGTCTTCCTGTTCCCTATATAGTACACTATTTTAGACAAGGGCACATAGGTCTTCCTATGCCCTATATAGTACACTACTTTAGACAAGGGCACATAGGTCTTCCTGTTCCCTATATAGTGCACTACTTTAGACCAGGGCACATAGGTCTTCCTGTTCCCTATATAGTGCACTACTTTAGACCAGGGCACATAGGTCTTCCTGTTCCCTATATAGTGCACTACTTTAGACCAGGGTACATAGGTCTTCCTGTTCCCTATATAGTGCACTACTTTAGACCAGGGTACATAGGTCTTCCTATGCCCTATATAGTACACTACTTTAGACCAGGGCACATAGGTCTTCCTGTTCCCTATATAGTGCACTACTTTAGACCAGGGCACATAGGTCTTCCTGTTCCCTATATAGTGCACTACCTTAGACCAGGGTACATAGGTCTTCCTGTTCCCTATATAGTACACTACTTTAGACGAGGGCACATAGGTCTTCCTGTTCCCTATATAGTGCACTACTTTAGACCAGGGTACATAGGTCTTCCTGTTCCCTATATAGTGCACTACTTTAGACCAGGGCACATAGGTCTTCCTGTTCCCTATATAGTGCACTACTTTAGACCAGGGTACATAGGTCTTCCTGTTCCCTATATAGTGCACTACTTTAGACCAGGGCACATAGGTCTTCCTGTTCCCTATATAGTGCACTACTTTAGACCAGGGCACATAGGTCTTCCTGTTCCCTATATAGTGCACTACTTTAGACCAGGGCACATAGGTCTTCCTGTTCCCTATATAGTGCACTACTTTAGATCAGGGTACATAGATCTAGGGCCATTTGGGACAAAGCCTTAGTAAACTAGCCTTAGTAAATTATCCTTAGTAAACTAGCCTTAGTAAATTATCCTTAGTAAACTAGCCTTAGTAAATTATCCTTAGTAAACTAGCCTTAGTAAATTATCCTTAGTAAACTAGCCTTAGTAAATTATCCTTAGTAAACTAGCCTTAGTAAATTATCCTTAGTAAACTAGCCTTAGTAAACTAGCCTTAGTAAACTAGCCTTAGTAAACCAGCCTTAGTAAACTCTGAGACAGGGCTGTAGACTGTGGAGAAAGGGACAATGGATGGAGTGGGATGGAAGGATGAAGAGATGGATGATGGATAAAGGTGTAGACTGTTGTTTTACCATGGGTCCTGGTGGTCCTGTTACACCTGGTGGTCCATTTAAACCTTGTTCCCCCTGAGAGAGGGGGGCGGGGGGGGGGAGAAAGAGGGAGAGAGAGAGAGAGGGGGAGAGAGAGAGAAGAAGAGAAAGAGAGAGAGAGAGAGAGATAGAGGAGAAGGAGAGAGAGCAGGGGGAGGGAGAGAGGGGAGAGAGAGAGAGAGAGAGAGGGGGGAGGGAGAGGGAGGAAGAGAGAGAGAGAGAGAGAGAGAGACAGGGGAGGGAGAGAGAGAGAGGGAGAGAGAGAGAGCGCAGAGAGGGAGCAGAGGGAGAGAGAGAGAGAGAGAGAGAGTCATGTATTTTTATTTTAACTGTATTGTCATTGATGAAGTTTTGCATTGGCAGTATAGTACATCTGGCTTATTGTGTGGTCATGAGTTGACAGGTCAGGGGTCAGGGTGTGTCTGCTCACCGCTGGGCCAGGGATCCCTCTGAGACCACTAGGACCTGGTTTACCAGAATGCCCCTGGGCTCCCACCGGTCCTGTCTTCCCCAGGAGACCCTCCAACCCCGGAGAGCCCTTCGCTCCTTTCATCCCTGCTTTCCCCTGCTTCCCTTCTTTACCCAGGTGACCCTAACAGGAAATAGATGAATATTTAAGGTAATGACAATTACATATGAACTGACTAACACCCAGTGACACTCTGTCTCTCTCACCCTGCGTCCCGGTGGTCCTGAGGGGCCGGGTTCCCCTGATGCTCCTGGTGGACCCTACAGAAAACAACAATGACACCGCTCACGTTGTAGAAAACACCTGAAACGTCTGAACAATGAGACAATCAGATGCAGGAGACTCCAACAAACTCCATCTCTCTGGGACGGGTTGGTCACAGACAGAACTGATTTAGGAGGGGTTGGTCACAGACGGAACTGATTTAGGAGGGGTTGGTCACAGACGGAACTGATTTAGGAGTGGTTGGTCACAGACGGAACTGATTTAGGAGTGGTTGGTCACAGACGGAACTGATTTAGGAGGGGTTGGTCACAGACGGAACTGATTTAGGACTGGTTGGTCACAGACGGAACTGATTTAGGAGTGGTTGGTCACAGACGGAACTGATTTAGGAGTGGTTGGTCACAGACGGAACTGATTTAGGAGTGGTTGGTCACAGACGGAACTGATTTAGGAGTGGTTGGTCACAGACGGAACTGATTTAGGAGGGGTTGGTCACAGACGGAACTGATTTAGGACTGGTTGGTCACAGACGGAACTGATTTAGGAGTGGTTTGTCACAGACGGAAGTGATTTAGGAGGGGTTGGTCACAGACGGAACTGATTTAGGAGTTGTTGGTCACAGACGGAACTGATTTAGGAGTGGTTGGTCACAGACGGAACTGATTTAGGAGTGGTTGGTCACAGACGGAACTGATTTAGGAGTGGTTTGTCACAGACGGAACTGATTTAGGAGGGGTTGGTCACAGACGGAACTGATTTAGGAGTGGTTGGTCACAGACGGAACTGATTTAGGAGTGGTTTGTCACAGACGGAACTGATTTAGGAGGGGTTGGTCACAGACGGAACTGATTTAGGAGGGGTTGGTCACAGACGGAACTGATTTAGGAGTGGTTGGTCACAGACGGAACTGATTTAGGAGTGGTTTGTCACAGACGGAACTGATTTAGGAGGGGTTGGTCACAGACGGAACTGATATAGGAGTGGTTGGTCACAGACGGAACTGATTTAGGAGTGGTTGGTCACAGACGGAACTGATTTAGGAGTGGTTGGTCACAGACGGAACTGATTTAGGACTGGTTGGTCACAGACGGAACTGATTTAGGAGTGGTTGGTCACAGACGGAACTGATTTAGGAGTGGTTGGTCACAGACGGAACTGATTTAGGAGTGGTTGGTCACAGACGGAACTGATTTAGGAGTGGTTGGTCACAGACGGAACTGATTTAGGAGTGGTTGGTCACAGACGGAACTGATTTAGGAGTGGTTGGTCACAGACGGAACTGATTTAGGAGTGGTTGGTCACAGACGGAACTGATTTAGGACTGGTTGGTCACAGACGGAACTGATTTAGGAGTGGTTGGTCACAGACGGAACTGATTTAGGAGTGGTTCGTCACAGACGGAACTGATTTAGGAGTGGTTGGTCACAGACGGAACTGATTTAGGAGGGGTTGGTCACAGACGGAACTGATTTAGGACTGGTTGGTCACAGACGGAACTGATTTAGGAGTGGTTGGTCACAGACGGAACTGATTTAGGAGTGGTTGGTCACAGAAGGAACTGATTTAGGAGTGGTTGGTCACAGACGGAACTGATTTAATGGATCTGTGTGGGTTGGAACGCTGTCTGAACCTTCACATATACACTTATACAGATGATATACCAGACATATGAAACACTCACTGATTTCCCTGTATCTCCAGCATCTCCCTTGGATCCAGGACCTCCATCCTCCCCCTGTAAGACAGAGAGACACAGAGACACAGAGAGAGAGAGCGAGAGAGAGAGAGAGAGAGAGAGAGAGAGAGAGAGAGAGAGAGAGAGAGAGAGAGAGAGAGAGAGAGAGAGAGAGAGAGAGAGGTAGAGAGAACATACAGACAGACAGAGAGAGAGAGAGAGAAAGAGCAGACAGAGAGAGAGAGAGAGAGAGAGAGAACAGACCAAGAGAGAGAGAGAGAGAGAGAGAAAGACTTAGCTTCCCCCTGTAATAGAGGTGGTATGTTCAGTGCCGGGGAACAGTGGAGAGAAGGATGGAACACTCACGTTAGGTCCTGCCTCCCCTGGCTGTCCTGAGTCTCCTGGGAAACCAATCGGACCCTGAGGAGAGAGAGAGGAGGAGGGAGAGAAGCGAGAGAGAGAAAGAGAGAGAGATAAGATTATTATGAAAGGGTGAGTGTGTATTATGTGAGAATGTACAGTGTTCATATGTAACTCACAGAGTTTCCCTTGGCCCCGTCCTCTCCTGGAGGGCCTCTGGCTCCTGGGGGCCCTGCTGCTCCAGAGAGACCTGAGTCCCCCTTCTCCCCCTGGTCACCTATATCTCCCTGGGGTGGAGAGAGGGGGGGGGGGGGCAGAGAGAGGGGGGGGGCACAGAGAGGGGGGGGGGGGGGCAGAGAGAGGGGGGGGGCAGAGAGAGGGGCGGGGGACAGAGAGAGGGGGGGGCAGAGAGAGGGGCGGGGGACAGAGAGAGGGGCGGGGGACAGAGAGAGAGGTGGGGACAGAGAGAGAGGTGGGGACAGAGAGAGAGGTGGGGGACAGAGAGAGGGGTGGGGGACAGAGAGAGGGGCGGGGGACAGAGAGAGGGGTGGGCGACAGAGAGAGAGGAGGGGGACAGAGAGAGGGGCGGGGGACAGAGAGAGGGGCGGGGGACAGAGAGAAGGGCGGGGGACAGAGAGAGGGGCGCGGGACAGAGAGAGAGGCAGAGGACAGAGAGAGGGGCGGGGGACAGAGAGAGTGGCGGGGGACAGAGAGAGGGGCGCGGGACAGAGAGAGGGGCGGGGGACAGAGAGAGGGGCGTGGGACAGAGAGCGGGGCGGGGGACAGAGAGAGGGGCGGGGGACAGAGAGAGGGGCGTGGGACAGAGAGCGGGGCGGGGGACAGAGAGAGGGGCGGGGGACAGAGAGAGAGGCGTGAGACAGAGAGAGGGGCGGGGGACAGAGAGAGGGGAGAGGGACAGAGAGAGGGGCGTGGGACAGAGAGAGGGCCGTGGGACAGAGAGAGGGGCGTGGGACAGAGAGAGGAGCGGGGGACAGAGAGAGAGGCGGGGGACAGAGAGAGGGGGAGTTGAAGTTGATCCAAAATGAACAAGATGAAAGGACCTGTGATTATCTTCCAGAATGTTCTCTTGGACTCTGTGCTGTTGATAACACTCCTCTAATTACTATGCTGATTTCTTTTATAGAGAGATGACAATTAGGAGGATCATGTTTTTGACCCAATGAGAGGATGATGATGATTATGTTGAAGAAGAAGAAGATGAGGAGTATAGACTTTGAGTTTGAGGTTATTATTACAGGGACAGTCAGTGCACATTAATCAACGTTTCAGTAAAAGTGCCGGTTTTAGCCAGCCGGCTCATTTTCAACCTCAGTCCCTTAAAAACAATACAGACAATCATTGAGCAGTGAGCACACGCAGAGCAACATAGGACAAGCAAGACGTAGCATGCAGACAGAGCAACATAGGACAAGCAAGATGTAGCATGCAGACAGAGAAACATAGGACAAGCAAGACGTAGCATGCAGACAGAGAAACATAGGACAAGCAAGACATAGCATGCAGACAGAGCAACATAGGACAAGCAAGACATAGCATGCAGACAGAGAAACATAGGACAAGCAAGACATAGCATGCAGACAGAGCAACATAGGACAAGCAAGACATAGCATGCAGACAGAGAAACATAGGACAAGCAAGACATAGCATGCAGACAGAGAAACATAGGACAAGCAAGACATAGCATGCAGACAGAAAAACATAGGACAAGCAAGACATAGCATGCAGACAGGGGAACATAGGACAAGCAAGACGTAGCATGCAGACAGAGCAACATAGGACAAGCAAGATGTAGCATGCAGACAGAGAAACATAGGACAAGCAAGACGTAGCATGCAGACAGAGAAACATAGGACAAGCAAGACATAGCATGCAGACAGAGCAACATAGGACAAGCAAGACATAGCATGCAGACAGAGAAACATAGGACAAGCAAGACATAGCATGCAGACAGAGAAACATAGGACAAGCAAGACATAGCATGCAGACAGAGCAACATAGGACAAGCAAGACATAGCATGCAGACAGAGAAACATAGGACAAGCAAGACATAGCATGCAGACAGAGAAACATAGGACAAGCAAGACATAGCATGCAGACAGAAAAACATAGGACAAGCAAGACATAGCATGCAGACAGAAAAACATAGGACAAGCAAGACATAGCATGCAGACAGAGCAACATAGGACAAGCAAGACATAGCATGCAGACAGAAAAACATAGGACAAGCAAGACATAGCATGCAGACAGAAAAACATAGGACAAGCAAGACATAGCATGCAGACAGAGGAACATAGGACAAGCAAGACATAGCATGCAGACAGGGGAACATAGGACAAGCAAGACATAGCATCCAGACAGAAAAACATAGGACAAGCAAGACATAGCATGCAGACAGAGAAACATAGGACAAGCAAGACATGGCATGCAGACAGAGAAACATAGGACAAGCAAGACATAGCATGCAGACAGAGGAACATAGGACAAGCAAGACATGGCATGCAGACAGAGAAACATAGGACAAAAAGCAACAAGACAAAATCCATAAAAGCAGTGTTTCCACACCTCAAAAGCTACAGACAGCAGACAACATGGAAAGCTGCAATACACAGCTAGGGATTATGTTCACAAATCTGACTGACCTTTAGCCACGTCTTCATGACTTTTGTGAAAGTGTGATAGGTGGTGCAGTTATGTGTGTCTGATGGCAGTGTATTCCAGACTTACGCTGCCTCCTGATACACCAACGGGTCCTGGGTCTCCCGATTCTCCATCCTCCCCCTTCGAGAGAGAAAGAGAGAGAGAGAGAGAGAGAGAGAGAGAGAGAGAGAGAGAGAGAGAGAGAGAGAGAGAGAGAGAGAGAGAGAGAGAGAGAGAGAGAGAGAGAGAGAGAGAGAGAGAGAGAGAGAAAGGGGGAGGGAGGGAGGGAGAGAGAGAGAGTGAGAGTAGAGAGAGTGAGAGAGGGAGAGAGTGAGAGAGAGAGAGAGAGAGAGAGAGAGAGAGAGAGAGAGAGAGAGAGAGAGAGAGAGAGAGAGAGAGAGAGAGAGAGAGAGAGAGAACGAAAGAAAGAGAGAGAGAGAAAGAAAGTGAGAGAGGGAGGGAGGGAGGGAGAGAGACAAAAAGAGAAAGAGAAAGAGATGACATCATAACACTCCTCCCTTAGCCCCTCTCTTCCACAGACACATAATATCCCAGTGAACACGTGTCCAGAACACCACAGTAGTGACTCTCTGCTTACCTTCTCTCCATTTACCCCTGGCTGTCCAGCCCCACCTGGTCTGCCCAGAGCACCCTGCACAACACACAGAGGACAGGTTAGTGTGTGCGTGTGTGTGTGTGTGTGTGTGTGTGTGTGTGTGTGTGTGTGTGTGTGTGTGTGTGTGTGTGTGTGTGTGTGTGTGTGTGTGTGTGTGTGTGTGTGTGTGTGTGTGTGTGTGTGTGTGTGTGTGTGTGTGTGTACTCACCTGTCCCCCACTAGGCCCTTGTGGCCCTCTGGGACCAAACTGACCTGGACGACCCTGATAGGAAAAGACAGTAATTATAGTAATCAATCAACAGATCATCAATAGACCTAGTTTCATTATGTGGATTAGTGATGTCACAATCACCAATCAATCTCCATCCACCACTCACCTATCTAGTTCCAAACCTCTATCTAGTTCCTGTATCTGAATCAGTAGGCTGACAGGAAACAGTGTCATAAAGACAGGATGTGACCTCACCATCAAGCCGGTGTGTCCGCTCTCCCCCTTCTCTCCTGGAAGACCAGGCATCCCCTAGGAAACACACAACCTCACGTTTATAATTGTTATAAACAGTTGATTGACAAACTAAAGTTGTAAGGATGTCAATTACCATGACTACAGCAATACCACCCAAGACAATATCACATGGGAATATTGACTCACCTGTGTGTGCGTGTGTGTGTGTGTGTGTGTGTGTGTGTGTGTGTGTGTGTGTGTGTGTGTGTGTGTGTGTGTGTGTGTGTGTGTGTGTGTGTGTGTGTGTGTGTGTGTGTGTGCGCGTGTGTGTGCGCGTGCGTGCGCGTGCGTGTGCGTGTGTGTGTGTGTCTCACCTGTAGTCCAATGGGTCCTTTGGAGCCCTTGAATCCCCGGAGACCCTCGTCACCCTTGGCCCCGTACATTCCCTGCTGGCCCCTGGGACCTGACTCCCCATCCACACCCTGGGAGAGAGGAGGGGGGAGAGGAGAGAAGAGAAGAGGGGGTAGGAGGGGCGGGGGAGAGAGACAGGGTGTAGGGAGGAGGGGATGGAGGGGAGGAAGGAGAGAGACGGGGGAGAAGGGGAGGGAAAGGGGAGGAGGGGAGAGAGAGAGAGCGAGAGAGAGAGAGAAGAGTCGGGGGGAGAGAGAGCGAGAGAGAGAGATAATGGGGGTAGGGAGGAGAGGAGAGATATAGGAGGGTCAGGGGGAGAGAGAGAGGGTGTAGGGAGGAGGGGATGGAGGGGAGGAAGGAAAGAGATGGGGAGGGGGGGAGAGAGAGAGAGAGAGAGAGAGAGAGAGAGAGAGAGAGAGAGAGAGAGAGAGAGAGAGAGAGAGAGAGAGAGAGAGAGAGAGAGAGAGGAGAGATATAGGAGGGTCGGGGGAGAGAGAGAGGGTGTAGGGAGGAGGGGATGGAGGGGAGGAAGGAGAGAGATGGGGGAGAAGGGGAGGGAAAGGGGAGGAGGGGAGAGTGAGAAAGAGAGAGGGAGAAGGTTTAGGGAGGAGAGGAGAGGGAGAAGATTACTTTCAATATTCAAAATGAAACCTTTAGACTAGAGAAACAGTACAGGTATGTGGTTGTACAACAGACTCACAGGAACTCCTGACTGCCCCATCGGGCCCTGGCCACCGGTTGGTCCTGTGGGGCCCTATGGAGACACAGACAATATTAGTTAGTTACTAGGTAGATAACAGGCTATAACAAGGTTCATGAGACTAAATGGTTTAATATTTGGTATTTGTGTAGTATTAGTGTAGTTTTAGGGTAGTATTGGTTTAGTATTAGTGTAGTATTAGGGCAGTATTGGGGTAGTATTCGTGTTGTATTAGGGCAGTATTGGGGTAGTATTGGCGCAGTATTAGAGTGGTCTTGTGGTAGTATTAGTGTAGTATTATGTAGTACTTGTGTAGTGTTTGTGTAGTATTAGGGTCGTATTGGTGTGGTATTGGTATAGTATTGGTGTAGTACTGTATTAGTGTAATATTGGTGTAGATTTGGTGTAGTAATTATCTCAGTAGACTCACTGATTCTCCTTTGTCTCCTTTGCTGCCCTTCTGTCCTGGTCCTCCAGTCTCTCCCTACACACACACACAATAAATGCCTTCAGATACACACAACAACAACAACAACACACACACACAGGGACAGGGCCATGTTACCTTATCCCCATCCTCTCCTGGGGGGCCTGCAGGGCCTGCAGCTCCAGGTAGTCCTAGAGGTCCCTGGTCTCCATCCTGTCCTGATGGTCCAATGGGGCCCGCCCCTCCCTGGGACAACACAACACACAGACAGACAGTTACATTACCTACACACAACTCTGGAACTATAGGGTCTCAGAACACAGAACTCAGAACTCACAATATGGAACTCAGAACTCAGAATACCTAACTCAGAACTCACAATACGGAACGTAGAACTCAGAATACGGAACTCAGAACTCAGAATACGGAACTCAGAACTCAGAATACGGAACTCAGAATATGGAACTCAGAACTCAGAAAACGGAACTCAGAACTCAGAACTCACAATATGGAATACATTTAAAGGTACCTACCGGTTCCCCCTTCTCTCCCATTGGTCCAGGTCCACCCACAGCCCCTGCCCTCCCAGGCTGACCAATGGCACCGGCCGACCCTGGAGGACCCCTCTCACCACCGGCCCCCTGCAGAGAGAGAGAGGGGATATACATATGTGCATTATACATCTTCACACTGTCTGTCTGGGGTCTGTGTTGGAGATGGAGGGAGAGGAAGTGTCTGTCTGGGGTCTGTGTTGGCAGATGGAGGGAGAGGAAGTGTCTGTCTGGGGTCTGTGTTGGCAGATGGAGAGAGAGGAAGTGTCTGTCTGGGGTCTGTGTTGGAGATGGACAGAGAGGAAGTGCCTGTCTGGGGTCTGTGTTGGAGATGGAGAGAGAGGAAGTGTCTGTCTGGGGTCTGTGTTGGAGACGGAGAGAGAGGAAGTGTCTGTCTGGGGTCTGTGTTGGAGATGGAGAGAGAGGAAGTGTCTGTCTGGGGTCTGTGTTGGAGATGGAGAGAGAGGAAGTGTCTGTCTGGGGTCTGTGTTGGCAGATGGAGAGAGAGGAAGTGTCTGTCTGGGGTCTGTGTTGGAGATGGAGAGAGAGGAAGTGTCTGTCTGGGGTCTGTGTTGGCAGATGGAGAGAGAGGAAGTGTCTGTCTGGGGTCTGTGTTGGAGATGGAGAGAGAGGAAGTGTCTGTCTGGGGTCTGTGTTGGAGATGGAGAGAGAGGAAGTGTCTGTCTGGGGTCTGTGTTGGAGATGGAGAGAGAGGAAGTGCCTGTCTGGGGTCTGTGTTGGAGATGGAGAGAGAGGAAGTGTCTGTCTGGGGTCTGTGTTGGCAGATGGAGAGAGAGGAAGTGTCTGTCTGGGGTCTGTGTTGGAGATGGAGAAGGAGGAAGTGTCTGTCTGGGGTCTGTGTTGGCAGATGGAGAGAGAGGAAGTGTCTGTCTGGGGTCTGTGTTGGAGATGGAGGGAGAGGAAGTGTCTGTCTGGGGTCTGTGTTGGCAGATGGAGGGAGAGGAAGTGTCTGTCTGGGGTCTGTGTTGGCAGATGGAGAGAGAGGAAGTGTCTGTCTGGGGTCTGTGTTGGAGATGGACAGAGAGGAAGTGCCTGTCTGGGGTCTGTGTTGGAGATGGAGAGAGAGGAAGTGTCTGTCTGGGGTCTGTGTTGGAGATGGAGAGAGAGGAAGTGTCTGTCTGGGGTCTGTGTTGGAGATGGAGAGAGGGGAAGTGTCTGTCTGGGGTCTGTGTTGGCAGATGGAGAGAGAGGAAGTGTCTGTCTGGGGTCTGTGTTGGAGATGGAGAGAGAGGAAGTGCCTGTCTGGGGTCTGTGTTGGAGATGGAGAGAGAGGAAGTGTCTGTCTGGGGTCTGTGTTGGAGATGGAGAGAGAGGAAGTGTCTGTCTGGGGTCTGTGTTGGAGATGGAGAGAGGGGAAGTGTCTGTCTGGGGTCTGTGTTGGCAGATGGAGAGAGAGGAAGTGTCTGTCTGGGGTCTGTGTTGGCAGATGGAGAGAGAGGAAGTGTCTGTCTGGGGTCTGTGTTGGCAGATGGAGAGAGAGGAAGTGTCTGTCTGGGGTCTGTGTTGGCAGATGGAGAGAGAGGAAGTGTGTGTCTGGGGTCTGTGTTGGCAGATGGAGAGAGAGGAAGTGAGGAATAGAGAGAGAGGACAGATGTAGAAGGAGAGGAGAGAGGACTCACTATAGCTCCTGCTGCTCCGACTGGTCCTTCACCTCCTTTCAGACCAGCAGGACCCTGGGGAGAACACACTGCTATCACACCATCACAGGATCTGTGTGTGTGTCTGTGTCTGTCTCTCTGTCAGTCTCTGTGTCTTTGTCTGTCTCTGTGTCAGTATCTGTGTATGTGTCTGTCTCTGTGTCAGTCCCTGTGTCTGTTTGTCAGTCTCTGTGTCAGTCTCTGTGTCAGTTTCTGTGTCAGTCTCTTTGTCAGTCTCTGTGTCAGTCTCTTTGTCAGTATCTTTTTCAGGCTCTGTGTCTCTCTCTGTCACTTTGTCTGTCTCTGTGTCAGTATCTGTGTCAGTCTCTGTGTCAGTCTCTGTGTCAGTCTCTGTGTCCATCGCTGTGTCAGTCTCTGTGTCAGTCTCTGTGTCAGTATCTGTGTCTGTCTCTGTCTCTGTGTCTGTGTCAGTCTCTGTGTCAGTCTCTTTGTCAGTCTCTTTGTCGGTCTCTGTGTGTGTGTGTGTGTGTGTGTGTGTGTGTGTGTGTGTGTGTGTGTGTGTGTGTGTGTGTGTGTGTGTGTGTGTGTGTGTGTGTGTGTGTGTGTGTTACCATGCCCCCGGCGGCCCCTCTGCTGCCTCTGAAGCCCCTGAGTCCTGGAGGACCAGCTTTCCCAGAAGTCCCTCCTGCACCCGGGTCGCCCTGGAAACAGCAACAACAACAGCTCTGATTGGTGGAACGCTCATGAGGTCAATTGAACTAACCAGTGAAGATGATTCTTGTAATGACTGGTAATGGTGATTATCGAGGTGAAAACAATGATGATTCATAATGATGATGATGATGATGACGAAGAATCACCTTCGCTCCCTCCTTCCCGGCGGCGCCAGGTAAGCCCTGCTCTCCCGGTACGCCAGGTGACCCGGGGTGACCTCTGTCTCCCAATGACCCGGTCTCACCTGATTTACCCTGCAGCAACAAATCAGGTTAGAGAGAACACAAACAGACCAATCAGGTTAGAGAGAACACACATAGCAACCAATCAGACTCACCTGTGGCCCCACAACACCTCCTGGACCTGGGGGTCCCGTCTTTCCTTGGAAACCCTGGAGAGAGAGAGAGAGAGAGAGAGAGAGAGAGAGAGAGAGAGAGAGAGAGAGAGAGAGAGAGAGAGAGAGAGAGAGAGAGAAGGGGGAAAGAGAAAGAGAGAGAGAGAGAGAGAGAGAGAGAGAGAGAGAGAGAGAGAGAGAGAGGGGAGGGAGAGGGAGAGAGAACAAGAGAGAACAAGAGAGACATTAGTGGATGGATAGGTGTATTTAGGTAACTTCTTGTGACCTTTAACCTCTACTCACCGGCTCTCCTCTCTGACCTGGGTGACCCGGAAGTCCATCTTTCCCGGCTGGACCCTACACACACACAGGAAGGGACATGACAGTCACACAATTCAACATCCTGTTACACTACAATGACAGCAGAACTGAGTGTCCTCAATAGTATAATATTTTGTGTGTGTGTGTGTGTGTGTGTGTGTGTGTGTGTGTGTGTGTGTGTGTGTGTGTGTGTGTGTGTGTGTGTGTGTGTGTGTGTGTGTGTGTGTGTGTGTGTGTGTGTGTGTGTGTGTGTCACTCACGTTGGGTCCCTTGAGTCCTGATTCCCCGTTCCGTCCTTGTGGCCCTTGAGGCCCCTGGACAACACATAAATTAATCAATCAAACAGTCCATCAATTCATTCATCAAACACTCATCCAACCAATCAAACACGTAATTCAATCAATCAAACACTCATCCAACCAATCAAACACGTAATTCAATCAATTAAGTAATTAGCCAGTTACCCAAGTAACAAATCAACCAATTAAAACACTTACACAACCAATCAACCAGTCAACAAATATACTAATTAACAAATCAGCCAATCAACTAATTAACCACTCAATCAATAAAGCGATGAATGAAGCATGCCGTTCCTGTCCTTACCCTGTCTCCAGTTGGTCCGTTGGGTCCATCGTGTCCAGAGGAGCCCTGTGACAGGCAGCATGGAAAACAAACAAATCAAATACAACTGTATTGGATCGCATACACATATTCAGATGTTATTGTGGGTGTAGCGAAATGCTTGTGTTCCTAGCTCCAACAGTGCATTAGTATCTAACATTTCACAACAAAACACACACATCTAAAAAGTAAAGCAATGGAATCAAGAAATATAGAAATATTAGGACGAGTGATGTCAGAGTCCGGAATATAAATCTGTACAGAAAGTATTCAGATCCCAGGACTTTGTCCACATTTTGTTACGTTACAGCCTTATTCTAAAATAGATTTTTTTTTATCCTCAGTAATATACACACAATACCCCATAATAATAAAGCGACAACAGGTTTTGAGAAATTTTTGCAAATGTTTCAAAATAAAATATAAAAATAAACGTATTTACATAAGTATTCAGACACTTTGCGATGAGACTCCAAATTGAGCTCAGGTGCATCCTGTTTCCATTGATCATCCTTGAGATGTTTCTACAACTTGATTGGAGTCCACTTGTGGTATATTCAATTGATTGGACATGATTTAGAAAGGCACACACCTGTCTATATAAGGTCCCACAGTTGACAGTGAATGTCTGAGCAAAAACCAAGCCATGAGGTCGAAGGAATTGTCCGTAGAGCTCCGAGACAGGATTGTGTCGAGGCACAGATCTGCGGAAGGGTAACAAAACATTTCTGCAGCATTGAACGTCCCCAAGAACACAGTGGCCTCCATCATTCTTAAATGGAAGAAGTTTGGAACCACCAAGACTCTTCCTAGAACTGGCTGTCCGGCCAAACTGAGCAATCAGGGTAGAAGGGCCTTGGTCAGTGATTAAACCAAGAACCCGATGGTCACTGACAGTGCGTCCAGAGTTCCTCTGTGGAGATGGGAGAACCTTCTAGAAGGACAACCATCTCTGCAGCACTCCACCAATCAGGCCTTTATGGTAGAGTGGCCATATGGAAGCCACTCCTCAGTAAAAGGCACATGACAGGTCGCTTGGACTTTGCCAAAAGACACCTAAAGGACTCAGACCATGAGAAACAAGATTCTCTGGTCTGATGAAACCAAGATTGAACTCTTTGACCTGAATGCCAAGTGTGACGTCTGGAGAAAACCTGGGACCATGAAGCATGGTGGTGGCAGCATCATGCTGTGGGGATGTTTTTCAGCGGCAGGGACTGAGAGACTAGTCAGGATCGAGGCAAAAATGAACGGAGCAAAGTACAGAGAGATCCTTTTTTAAATTGTATTTGCTAAAATGTCTAAAAATCTGTTTTTGCTTTGTCATTATGGGGTATTCTGATGTCATTATGGGGTATTGTGATGTCATTATGGGGTATTATGATGTCATTATGGGGTATTATATTATATATATATATTATATATTATATAGAATACTATATTATACTATTAACTTATAGAATACTATACTATATACTATAATATTAATCCGTGTGACTGAGGTTATGCTCCAAATGGCACCCTATTCTCTATGTAGTGCACTAATCAAAAGTAGTGCACTATAAAGGGAATAGGGTACCCTTACCAAAGGCACCCTATTCTCTGTGTAGTGCACTAATCAAAAGTAGTGCACTATAAAGGGAATAGGGTACCCTTACCAAAGGCACCCTATTCTCTATGTAGTGCTCTACTTTTTAGGATGCCATTTGGGATGCATGCTGTGTTATGGCTAGTACTGCTGGATCATTATGACCTCATAATGATTAGAATGGATTGAACTCTGACCTTTCCCCCTGTCTTCCCTGTTGGTCCCTTGGCACCCCGGCCCCCACGCAGCCCCTGCAGGAAAAACAACAGTATTACACACACAGATAAACACACATAGACAGAGAAACACGCACATGTACACACACAGACAGTACTCACATTCGTACACACACAGACAGTACTCACACACGTACACACACAGACAGTACTTACATACGTACACACACGCAGTACACAGACAGTACTCACATACGTACACACACAGACAGTACTCACATAAAGTACACACAGACAGTACTCACACACGTACACACACAGACAGTACTCACACAGACAGTACTCACACACGTACACACACAGACAGTACTCACGTTAGGACCCCTTTGTCCTGCACTGCCTGCTTCCCCCCCGGGACCCTGTGGAAGAGAAAACAGGACAGACCGTTACTATGGGTACACCATACAGCCCGTCACCATGGATACACCACTGATGAATTAACAACATTTAAATATGTTTAATATACTGTACCTGACAATATACTGTATACTGTACCTGACAATATACTGTATACTGTACCTGACAATATACTGTATACTGTACCTGACAATATACTGTACCTGACAATATACTGTATACTGTACCTGACAATATACTGTATACTGTACCTGACAATATACTGTATACTGTACCTGACAATATACTGTATACTGTACCTGACAATATACTGTATACTGTACCTGACAATATACTGTATACTGTACCTGACAATATACTGTATACTGTACCTGACAATATACGGTATACTGTACCTGACAATATACGGTATACTGTACCTGACAATATACTGTACCTGACAATATACTGTATACTGTACCTGACAATATACTGTATACTGTACCTGACAATATACTGTATACTGTACCTGACAATATACTGTATACTGTACCTGACAGTATACTGTACCTGCAAATATACTGTATACTGTACCTGACAATATACTGTATACTGTACCTGACAATATACTGTATACTGTACCTGACAGTATACTGTATACTGTACCTGACAATATACTGTAGCTGACAATATACTGTATACTGTACCTGACAATATACTGTATACTGTACCTGACAATATACTGTATACTGTACCTGACAATATACTGTATACTGTACCTGACAATATACGGTATACTGTACCTGACAATATACTGTACCTGACAATATACTGTATACTGTACCTGACAATATACTGTATACTGTACCTGACAGTATACTGTACCTGCAAATATATTGTATACTGTACCTGACAATATACTGTATACTGTACCTGACAATATACTGCATACTGTACCTGACAGTATACTGCATACTGTACCTGACAGTATACTGCATACTGTACCTGACAATATACTGTATACTGTACCTGACAGTATACTGTACCTGACAGTATACTGTACCTGACAATATACTGTATACTGTACCTGACAATATACTGTATACTGTACCTGACAATATACTGTACCTGACAATATACTGTTTACTGTACCTGACAATATACTGTACCTGACAATATACTGTATACTGTACCTGACAATATACTGTATACTGTACCTGACAATATACTGTATACTGTACCTGACAATATACGGTATACTGTACCTGACAATATACTGTACCTGCAAATATACTGTATACTGTACCTGACAATATACTGTATACTGTACCTGACAATATACTGTATACTGTACCTGACAGTATACTGTATACTGTACCTGACAATATACTGTACCTGACAATATACTGTATACTGTACCTGACAATATACTGTATACTGTACCTGACAATATACTGTATACTGTACCTGACAATATACGGTATACTGTACCTGACAATATACGGTATACTGTACCTGACAATATACTGTACCTGACAATATACTGTATACTGTACCTGACAATATACTGTATACTGTACCTGACAGTATACTGTACCTGCAAATATACTGTATACTGTACCTGACAATATACTGTATACTGAACCTGACAATATACTGCATACTGTACCTGACAGTATACTGCATACTGTACCTGACAATATACTGTATACTGTACCTGACAGTATACTGTACCTGACAGTATACTGTACCTGACAATATACTGTATACTGTACCTGACAATATACTGTATACTGTACCTGACAATATACTGTACCTGACAATATACTGTTTACTGTACCTGACAATATACTGTACCTGACAATATACTGTATACTGTACCTGACAATATACTGTACCTGACAATATACTGTATACTGTACCTGACAATATACTGTACCTGACAATATACTGTATACTGTACCTGACAATATACTGTACCAGACAATATACTGTATACTGTACCTGACAATATACTGTATTTGACAATATATTGTACTTGACAATAAACGTTGTGTTTTCTATAGCACCGACTTGATGAAAGTGTGTTTCAATTACATAGAAACAGAATATAAATACAATAAATATTGACGTGTCCATGTCCAGCAGGGCCCATATGGCATAGAATTACACATAGGATCTCTATGTTATAAATATCTATGGGTGTGTTAGTAAATTCACTCTGGCTATCTACTCCGATGATTTCAGAGCACCTCGTCCGAGTGTGCCAGAGCGCAGAATAACTGATGAATTTATGAACACTCAACACCCGTTGAATATGGCCGGTGTCGGTAAATGTTGTCAAAAAAGCGTAATTAAATTGTTGCCAGCAGCACAGTTACAGTCACCAACGCTCTGGATAACATGAAAACAGCCTAACCAGCTCTGCTAGGGCGAGTAAAATGGTCAGAGTGAGGTGTTCTCTCATTGGTGTCTGGAAGTAGAAAGTAAGCTAGCCAACGTTGTCAGCTCGGGTGCTTGACTGCCATTGTGAGGTCAGAATGCTCCGATCAACCCTCCTCCTCGACCAGAGCTGCCAGTGTTGCGCTCTGAACGCTCCGAGAGCCAAACACTCTGAATTTATGAACGGACAATCTGACAACGCTCTGAATTTAGGAACGCCCAGAGTGCACTGTGGCACTCCAGATTGAATGTATGAACAGCCCCTATGGTAAAGCCTCGCTCTACTACTCACCCTCTTCCCCTTCTCTCCCAACACTCCGATAGATCCAGGGAAACCATCCGAACCCTGTTGACAGTCACACAAACGTTACTGCTACAAACAATGTGTTAGCCTTCTCTGTGTTACTGCTACAAACAATGTGTTAGCCTTCTCTGTGTTACTGCTACGTTCAAACAATGTGTTAGCCTTCTCTGTGTTACTGCTACAAACAATGTGTTAGCCTTATCTGTGTTACTGCTACAAACAATGTGTTAGCCTTCTCTGTGTTACTGCTACATTCAAACAATGTGTTAGCCTTCTCTCTGTTACTGCTACAAACAATGTGTTAGCCTTCTCTGTGTTACTGCTACATTCAAACAATGTGTTAGCCTTCTCTCTGTTACTGCTACAAACAATGTGTTAGCCTTCTCTGTGTTCCTGCTACATTCAATGTGTTAGCCTTCTCTGTGTTCCTGCTACGTTCAATGTGTTAGCCTTCTCTGTGTTACTGCTACGTTCAATGTGTTAGCCTTCTCTGTGTTACTGCTACATTCAAACAATGTGTTAGCCTTCTCTCTGTTACTGCTACAAACAATGTGTTAGCCTTCTCTGTGTTACTGCTACATTCAAACAATGTGTTAGCGTTCTCTCTGTTACTGCTACAAACAATGTGTTAGCCTTCTCTGTGTTACTGCTACGTTCAAACAATGTGTTAGCCTTCTCTGTGTTACTGCTACGTTCAATGTGTTAGCCTTCTCTGTGTTACTGCTACGTTCAAACAATGTGTTAGCCTTCTCTGTGTTACTGCTACATTCAAACAATGTGTTAGCCTTCTCTGTGTTACTGCTACATTCAAACAATGTGTTAGCCTTCTCTGTGTTACTGCTACGTTCAATGTGTTAGCCTTCTCTGTGTTACTGCTACATTCAAACAATGTGTTAGCCTTCTCTGTGTTACTGCTACAAACAATGTGTTAGCCTTCTCTCTGTTACTGCTACAAACAATGTGTTAGCCTTCTCTGTGTTACTGCTACAAACAATGTGTTAGCCTTCTCTGTGTTACTGCTACGTTCAATGTGTTAGCCTTATCTGTGTTACTGCTACGTTCAATGTGTTAGCCTTCTCTGTGTTAACTAATATGTTTATTTGTTTACTTGATATATTTACTCCTCTCACCTTAGGTCCTTTTTGTCCCGGATACCCCGGCAAACCTGGAACTCCCAGTTTACCCTGTTAGAGAGAGAGAGAGAGAGAGAGAGAGAGAGAGAGAGAGAGAGAGAGAGAGAGAGAGAGAGAGAGAGCGAGGAGGAGAATAGAAGCAGAGAAGATTGAGTCTTCTGTAAATGTTGACATCATATAACTTTTTGATACAAGGTAATGCCTAGGCTTTAGCTCAGTGTGCTAGCGCAGACAACAGTGGTTTAAAATCTCCCACCAACACACACACACCCCATCTGTGTAGCACCTACCTTTTCTCCAGCGATGCCCACGGTTCCAGCCTCCCCCAGCGGTCCAGCCTGTCCTTTAGGTCCTTCAGGACCATCCTCTCCCCTGGACCCTGGGACCCCGTTATCACCCCCGTCACCTTTCAGCCCCATCTCTCCCTTAGAGCCGGGGAACCCGTCCTCACCCTACAACTCAGAACACAGAGAACACAGAACACAGAACATGCTGCAAGGTCAGAAACACAGAGAACACAGAACACAGAACATGCTGCAAGGTCAGAAACACAGAGATAACTCTGGGGTAGTGCTGTGTAAAACATAGAGCTAATTCAGGGTAGTGCTGTGTAAAACCGAGGTTAACTCAGGGTAGAGATGTGAGCATGCGCTGACCAACTGGCAAGTGTCTTCACTGACATTTTCAACCGCTCCCTGTCTGAGTCTATAATACCAACATGTTTCAAGCAGACCCCCATATTCCCCGTGCCCAAGAACACTAAGGTAACCTGCCTAAATGACTACCGACCTGTAACTCTGTAGCCATGAAATGCTTTGAAAGGCTGGTCATGGCTCACATCAACACCATTATCCCAGGAACCCTAGACCCACTCCAATGTGCATACCGCACCAACAGATCCACAGATGATGCAATCTCTATTGCACTCCACACTGCCCTTTCCCACCTGGACAAAAGGAACACCTATGTGAGAATGCTGTTCATTGACTACAGCTCAACATTCCACACCATAGTGCCCACTAAGCTAAGGACCCTGGGACTAAACACCTCCCTCTGCAACTAGATCCTTGACTTCCTGACGGGCTGCCCCCAGGTGGTAAGGGTAGGGAATAACACATCCGCCACGCTGATCCTCAAGGGGGCCCCTCAGGGGTGCGTGCTCAGTCCCCTCCTGTACTCCCTGTTCGCTCATGACTGCACGGCCAGGCACGACTCCAACACCATCATTAAGTTTGCTGATGACACAACAGTGGTATTCCTGATCACCGACAACGACGAGACAGCCTACAGGGAGGAGGTCAGAGACCTGGCCGTGTGGTGCCAGGACAACAACCTCTCCCTCAACGTGATCAAGACAAAGGAGATGATTGTGGACTACAGGAAAAAGGTGGACCGAGCACGCCCCCATTCTCATCGACGGGGCTGTAGTGGAGCAGGTTGAGAGCTTCAAGTTCCTTGGTGTCCACATCACCAACAAACTAACATGGTCCAACCACACCAAGACAGTCGTGAAGAGGGCACGACAAAACCTATTCCACCTCAGGAGACTGAAAAGATTTGGCATGGGTCCTCAGATCCTCAAAAGGTTTTACAGCTGCACCATCGAGAGCATCCTGATGGGTTGAATCACTGCCTGGTATGGCAATTGCTCAGCCTCCGACCGCAAGGCACTACAGACGGTAGTGCGTATGGCCCAGTACATCACCGGGGCCAAACTTCCTGCCATCCAGGACCTCTATACCAGGCGGTGTCAGAGGAAGGCCCAGAAAATTGTCAAAGACTCCAGCCACACTAGTCATAGACCGTTCTCTCTGTTACCTTATGGCGGTACCGGAGTTCCAATTCTAGGTCCAAGAGGCTTCTAAACAGCTTCTACCCCCAAGCCATAAGACTCCTGAACAGCTAATCAAATGGTCACCCAGACTATTTGCATTGCCCCCCCCCCCCCCCCCCCCCAAGCTGCTGCTACTCTCTGTTATTATCTATGCATAGCCACTTTAATAACTCTACCTACATGTACATAATTACCTCAATTACCTTGACACCGGTGCCCCCTGCACATTGACATTGACATTGACTCTGTACCGGTACCCCCTGTATATAGCCCCGCTATTGTTATTTACTGCTGCTCTTTAATTATTTGTTATTCTTATCTCTTACTTTTTGGGGATTTTCTTAAAACTGCATTGTTGGTTAAGGGCTTGTAAGTAAGCATTTCACTACACCTGTTGTATTCGGCGCATGTGACAAATAAAGTTTGATTTGATTTGTAAAAGATAGAGATAAGTCAGGGTAGAGCTGTGTAAAACACAGAGATAACTCAGGGTAGAGCTGTGTAAAACAGAGAGATAACTCAGGGTAGAGCTGTGTAAAACAAAGAGATAACTCAGGGTAGAGCTGTGTAAAACACAGAGATAATTCAGGGTAAAGCTGTGTAAAACACAGAGATAATTCAGGGTAGAGCTGTGTAAAACACAGAGATAACTCAGGGTAGAGCTGTGTAAAACACAGAGATAATTCAGGGTAAAGCTGTGTAAAACACAGAGATAATTCAGGGTAGAGCTGTGTAAAACACAGAGATAATTCAGGGTAGAGCTGTGTAAAACACAGAGATAACTCAGGGTAGAGCTGTGTAAAACAGTGAGATAACTCTGGGTAGAGCTGTGTAAAACACAGAGATAATTCAGGGTAGAGCTGTGTCTCTCTCACCTTCTCCCCTTTGCTTCCCTTCATTCCTCTAATTCCGTCCGCTCCCTGAGGCACAGAGACAGAGAATACACACTTAGAATGGAACCCAGAGACAGAGAATACACACTTAGAATGGAACACAGAGACAGAGAATACACACTTAGAATGGAACCCAGAGACAGAGAATATACACTTAGAATGGAACCCAGAGACAGAGAATACACACTTAGAATGGAACACAGAGACAGAGAATACACACTTAGAATGGAACCCAGAGACAGAGAATACACACTTAGAATGGAACCCAGAGACAGAGAATACACACTTAGAATGGAACACAGAGACAGAGAATACACACTTAGAATGGAACACAGAGACAGAGAATACACACTTAGAATGGAACACAGAGACAGAGAATACACACTTACAATGGAACACAGAGACAGAGAATACACACTTACAATGGAACACAGAGACAGAGAATATAAACTTACAATGGGACACAGAGACAGAGAATACACACTTACAATGGAACACAGAGACAGAGAATACACACTTAGAATGGAACACAGAGAACACACACTTACAATGGAACACAGAGACAGAGAATATACACTTAGAATGGAACCCAGAGACAGAGAATACACACTTAGAATGGAACACAGAGACAGAGAATCAGAACAAACAGAATGGAACACAGAGACAGAGAATCAGAACAAACAGAATGGAACACAGAGATTTAGAATGTACCTTCACTCCTCTCGATCCTGGATATCCTATAGGCCCCTGGACTCCTGGTGGGCCCTATACACACACAGAGAGACACGTCAGTAACATCACACACACACACACACACACACACACACACACACACACACACACACACACACACACACACACACACACACACACACACACACACACACACACACACACACACACACACACACACACAGGTAGACTTACCGGTAGTCCCTTCTCTCCTGGAGTCCCCTCTCTCCCTGGGTGACCCTGTAGACACGAGGATAAGATAATATGGATGAGAGCAAATATGTGTTTGTATGTGAGTGTGCAAGTCTGTTAGCATGTGTGAGTTTTGTTAGAGTGTGTGTTAGCATATGTGTGTGTTAGCGTGTATGTTAGCGTGTGTGTTAGCGTGTGTGTGTGTGTGTGTTAGCGTGTGTGTGTGTTAGTGTGTGTGTGTGTGTGTGTGTGTGTTAGCGTGTGTGTGTGTTAGTGTGTGTGTGTGTGTTAGCGTGTGTGTGTTAGCGTGTGTGTTAGCGTGTGTGTGTGTGTGTGTTAGTGTGTGTGTATGCAGTACTCACGGTAGGTCCATCATTCCCAGGTAGTCCCTGCAACCCTTTCTTCCCTTGGGGCCCCTGAGAGACAAAGCATAGGTCATTTTAATTACAACCTACACCTTTAATTTGAAATATCTCATCATATCATCTGGCATATGGGGTGACAGGTAGCCTAGTGGTTAGAGGCAGGTAGCCTAGTGGTTAGAGGCAGGTAGCCTAGTGGTTAGAGGCAGGTAGCCTAGTGGTTAGAGGTAGGTAGCCTAGAGGTTAGAGGCAGGTAGCCTAGTGGTTAGAGGCAGGTAGCCTAGTGGTTAGAGGCAGGTAGCCTAGTGGTTAGAGGCAGGTAGCCTAGTGGTTAGAGGCAGGTAGTCTAGTGGTTAGAGGCAGGTAGCCTAGTGGTTAGAGGCAGGTAGACTAGTGGTTAGAGGCAGGTAGCCTAGTGGTTAGAGGCAGGAAGCCTAGTGGTTAAAGGCAGGTAGTCTAGTGATTAGAGGCAGGTAGACTAGTGGTTAGAGGCAGGTAGCCTAGTGGTTAGAGGCAGGTAGCCTAGTGGTTAGAGGCAGGTAGCCTAGTGGTTAGAGGCAGGTAGTCTAGTGGTTAGAGGCAGGTAGCCTTGGGGTTAGAGGCAGGTAGCCTAGTGGTTAGAGGCAGGTAGCCTAGAGGTTAGAGGCAGGTAGCCTAGTGGTTAGAGGCAGGTAGTCTAGTGGTTAGAGGCAGGTAGCCTAGTGATTAGAGGCAGGTAGACTAGTGGTTAGAGGCAGGTAGCCTAGAGGTTAGAGGCAGGTAGCCTAGTGGTTAGAGGCAGGTAGCCTAGTGGTTAGAGGCAGGTAGTCTAGTGGTTAGAGGCAGGTAGCCTAGTGATTAGAGGCAGGTAGCCTAGTGGTTAGAGGCAGGTAGCCTAGTGGTTAGAGTGTTGGACTAGCAACCGAAAGGCTGCAAGATCGAATCCCCAAGCTGACAAGGTAAAAATCTGTCATTCTGCCCCTGAACAAGGCAGTTAACCCACTGTTCCTAGGCCATCATTGAAAATAAGAATTTGTTCTTGACTGACTTGCCTAGTTAAATAAATATGTCATATATTCCTGTGTGTTGGCATGTTTCATATATGTTGACATACAGTACATGAAATGTATGATATATTGACATAAACTATCTCATACATTCTGTGTTGGCATGTTTTAATCACAACCTACCCCTTAACTTTGACAGGTTTAATATGCAGTTTATGTTGACAACATATTTAGGACAGTCCTACCTTAACTTTGACATGTTTAATATGCAGTATATGTTGACAACATATTTAGGACAGTCCTACCTTAACTTTGACATGTTTAATATGCAGTATATGTTGACAACATATTTAGGACAGTCCTACCTTAACTCCTGGCAAGCCGACCAGTCCCTGAGGACCAGGAAACCCCTGTTAGAGACAGACAGAGAGAGGGAGTTAAAAGTGTGTCGGCGTGTTACTGAGGCGCAGGTCAAATGCTGTTTGTTCACCCGCCCGCTAATTACCCATTTGCAACAGCCTGACTACATGTGACAAAGCGAACCTGACCTGCTAATATAGAAACTGCACTGTACAGTCAGAGATGGTGTCAAAAAATGTTGACCTTTTTAGACAGGCCCATGTTTCTGCTTATCATTTAGAACATTTTGGAAGGCTATTTGTTAGTCAACTTGGGTCTATACTTAGATACATGCAGCTTCTCTTCTGTCATTACTTGTTGTCCTAGACCAGTGGTTCCCAAACTTTATATAGTCCCGTACCCCTTCAAACATTCAACCCTCCAGCTGTACCCCCTCTAAAACGTTATATAGTCCCGTACCCCTTCAAACATTCAACCTCCAGCTGTACCCCCTCTAAAACGTTATATAGTCCCGTACCCCTTCAAACATTCATACCTCCAGCTGTACCCCCTCTAAAACGTTATATAGTCCTGTACCCCTTCAAACATTCAAACCTCCAGCTGTACCCCCTCTAAAACTTTATATAGTCCCGTACCCCTTCAAACATTCAAACCTCCAGCTGTACCCCCTCTAAAACTTTATATAGTCCTGTACCCCTTCAAACATTCAAACCTCCAGCTGTACCCCCTCTAAACCTTTATATAGTCCCGTACCCCTTCAAACTTCCAGCTGTACCCCCTCTAAAACTTTATATAGTCCGGTACCCCTTCAAACATTCAAACCTCCAGCTGTACCCCCTCTAAACCTTTATATAGTCCCGTACCCCTTCAAACCTCCAGCTGTATCCCCTCTAAAACTTGACATAGTCCGGTACCCCTTCAAACATTCAACCCTCCAGCTGTACCCCCTCTAAACCTTTATATAGTCCCGTACCCCTTCAAACCTCCAGCTGTATCCCCTCTAAAACTTTATATAGTCCGGTACCCCTTCAAACATTCAAACCTCCAGCTGTACCCCCTCTAAACCTTTATATAGTCCCGTACCCCTTCAAACCTCCAGCTGTACCCCATCTAAAACTTTATATAGTCCGGTACCCCTTCAAACATTCAAACCTCCAGCTGTACCCCCTCTAAACCTTTATATAGTCCCGTACCCCTTCAAACATTCAACCTCCAGCTGTGTACCCCCTCTAGCACCAGGGTCAGCACACTCTCAAATTTAGTTTTTTAGCATCATTGTAAGCCTGCCACACACACAATATACGATACATTTATTAAACATAAGAATGAGTGTGAGTTTTTGTCATGACCCGGCTCGTGGGAAGTGGCAGAGCTCTTATAGGACCAGGGCACAAATAAAAATATATAATAATAAAAATAATAATCAATAATTTTGCTCTTTATTTAACCATCTTACATATAAAACCTTATTTGTTCATTGAAAATGGTGAATAACTCCCCACAGGTAATTGAGAAGGGTGTGCCCGCCCTAGAAGACTAAGAAACCCCTGGCTCACCATCATGTCATAAATCAATAGAATGAATGCTACATTCTAGTTGACATGGGTAGAGTTGGTTATCTCTTTCCTATTTCATCTCTGCTTCTCTCACGCAGCAAAGACATTTAGGGACCGGGGAGAAAATGTGAGAACTTTTGAAACAAAACGGGAAAGATTTTCTGCGCAAAATTTCCAAATGAAATCAGTTTAACGGGTTTTGAGAAAACGAAAAGTTGTTAAAAAAAGACCCAACATGTTTTTGATAAGATTGTAGTTTGGGTTGGATGCATATTTTATGTGGTTGAAAAACGATCAGCTTTTATGATGCTGATAAAGATAGCACTGTTACCTTTACAGACGGACCCTAACCGCTCATTCACTCTCTCAAGATGCCGAAATAAATAAATAATATTTCTCCACTCCTGTTTCCAAGTCAAAATGTACATTTGGTGTTTCATTTTAATGCAAGAAATGCTTAATTCCATATTATTATTATTAACATGATATTAGACTATGTGAGAGGTTATAGACCTACAGTTAATATGATATTAGACTATGTGAGAGGTTATAGACCTACAGTTAATATGATAGACTATGTGAGAGGTTATAGACTATGTGAGCGGTTATAGACTATGTGAGAGGTTATAGACTATGTGAGAGGTTATAGACTATGTGAGAGGTTATAGACCTACAGTTAATATGATAGACTATGTGAGAGGTTATAGACTATGTGAGAGGTTATAGACCTACAGTTAATATGATAGACTATGTGAGAGGTTATAGACTATGTGAGAGGTTATAGACTATGTGAGAGGTTATAGACTATGTGAGAGGTTATAGACTATGTGAGAGGTTATAGACTATGTGAGAGGTTATAGACCTACAGTTAATATGATAGACTATGTGAGAGGTTATAGACTATGTGAGCGGTTATAGACTATGTGAGAGGTTATAGACCTACAGTTAATATGATAGACTATGTGAGAGGTTATAGACTATGTGAGAGGTTATAGACTATGTGAGAGGTTATAGACTATGTGAGAGGTTATAGACTATGTGAGAGGTTATAGACTATGTGAGAGGTTATAGACCTACAGTTAATATGATAGACTATGTGAGAGGTTATAGACTATGTGAGAGGTTATAGACCTACAGTTAATATGATATTAGACTATGTGAGAGGTTATAGACTATGTGAGAGGTTATAGACCTACAGTTAATATGATAGACTATGTGAGAGGTTATAGACCTACAGTTAATATGATAGACTATGTGAGAGGTTATAGACTATGTGAGAGGTTATAGACTATGTGAGAGGTTATAGACCTACAGTTAATATGATAGACTATGTGAGAGGTTATAGACTATGTAAGAGGTTATAGACTATGTGAGAGGTTATAGACTATGTAAGAGGTTATAGACTATGTGAGAGGTTATACACTATGTGAGAGGTTATAGACTATGTGAGAGGTTATAGACTATGTGAGAGGTTATAGACTATGTGAGAGGTTATAGACCTACAGTTAATATGATAGACTATGTGAGAGGTTATAGACCTACAGTTAATATGATAGACTATGTGAGAGGTTATAGACCTACAGTTAATATGATATTAGACTATGTGAGAGGTTATAGACTATGTGAGAAGTTATAGACTATGTGAGAGGTTATAGACCTACAGTTAATATGATAGACTATGTGAGAGGTTATAGACCTACAGTTAATATGATAGACTATGTGAGAGGTTATAGACTATGTGAGAGGTTATAGACTATGTGAGAGGTTATAGACTATGTGAGAGGTGATAGACTATGTGAGAGGTTATAGACTATGTGAGAGGTTATAGACTATGTGAGAGGTTATAGACTATGTGAGAGGTTATAGACCTACAGTTAATATGATAGACTATGTGAGAGGTTATAGACAATGTGAGAGGTTATAGACTATGTGAGAGGTTATAGACTATGTGAGAGGTTATAGACTATGTGAGAGGTTATAGACTATGTGAGAGGTGATATACTATGTGAGAGGTTATAGACTATGTGAGAGGTTATAGACTATGTGAGAGGTTATAGACTATGTGAGAGGTTATAGACCTACAGTTAATATGATAGACTATGTGAGAGGTTATAGACTATGTGAGAGGTGATAGACTATGTGAGAGGTTATAGACCTACAGTTAATATGATAGACTATGTGAGAGGTTATAGACTATGTGAGAGGTTATAGACTATGTGAGAGGTTATAGACTATGTGAGAGGTTATAGACTATGTGAGAGGTTATAGACTATGTGAGAGGTTATAGACTATGAAGTGTGTGTGTGTGTGTGTGTGTGTGTGTGTGTGTGTGTGTGTGTGTGTGTGTGTGTGTGTGTGTGTGTGTGTGTGTGTGTGTGTGTGTGTGTGTGTGTGTGTGTGTACCTGCAACCCAGGGTTTCCTTGCTGCCCGGATGCTCCCATCTCCCCCGGAGGTCCCTGTAGACAGAGGAAATGACATCATAGACACCACTCTTCCAGTTGATGTCAACACAGGGTTCTAGAGTGAACAGTTAGGGTTCTAGAACGTCTCAGTCATCATACTCACCAAGTTTCCCTTAGAACCTTGGATTCCATCCACACCTCGGATGCCCTGAAGAGGGGTAGACAGGACAGAGAGGGGGGAAGAGGGGAGATTGGGGAGGGAGGAAAGAAAAGAGGAGAAAAAGGAGAGGGGATAGGGGAAACAGGGGAAAGAGGAGAGAGACAACTGTCAATCAACCAAATAAGTTTGAAGAAGAGATACTAACCTGAGTCTAGATTGTCATTAGTGTTGTCTGTCTAGTAAACATCCAGGAAACAACAGCTTTATAGATGCAGTAAACATCCAGGTATCAGACCAGGCTGTGAGGCCTTCAGGCATTGAAGTTGTTCTGCTAGGTGTGTGTGTGTGTGTGTGTGTGTGTGTGTGTGTGTGTGTGTGTGTGTGTGTGTGTGTGTGTGTGTGTGTGTGTGTGTGTGTGTGTGTGTGTGTGTGTGTGTGTGTGTGTGTGTGTGTGTGTGTGTGTGTGTGTGGTTAGAACAGGTGTTAACAACATGTAACAGCCGCAGGTCACAGACAACATGTTGAAGGGTGTTATATTGGCAGACAGACAGAAGCGTTCCTAATGTCTTCTAATCTGATAAAGATGTGAACATATTTCATGTGATGTTAATGTAACGTTAACATATGTAGCATTACCATAATAGTTTGTTAGCAGCAAGTGGAGACAGGTTGGAGTTGAGGTCAGAGTTCAAGATTTAATGAGCAATGGAGCTACAGCTACAAAGCCTTCAGGTCTACAGTGTAGTAAGGATGAGGTCTGTAGGTCTACAGTATAGTAAGGATGAAGTCTGTAGGTCTACAGTATAGTAAGGATGAAGTCTGTAGGTCTACAGTATAGTAAGGATGAAGTCTGTAGGTCTACAGTATAGTAAGGATGAAGTCTGTAGGTCTACAGTATAGTAAGGATGAGGTCTGTAGGTCTACAGTATAGTAAGGATGAAGTCTGTAGGTCTACAGTATAGTAAGGATGAAGTCTGTAGGTCTACAGTATAGTAAGGATGAGGTCATCAGGTCTACAGTATAGTAAGGATGAGGTCATCAGGTCTACAGTATAGTAAGGATGAAGTCTATAGGTCTACAGTATAGTAAGGATGAAGCCTGTAGGTCTACAGTATAGTAAGGATGAAGTCTGTAGGTCTACAGTATAGTAAGGATGAGGTCTGTAGGTCTACAGTATAGTAAGGATGAAGTCTGTAGGTCTACAGTATAGTAAGGATGAAGTCTGTAGGTCTACAGTATAGTAAGGATGAAGTCTGTAGGTCTACAGTGTAGTAAGGATGAGGTCTGTAGGTCTACAGTATAGTAAGGATGAGGTCATCAGGTCTACAGTATAGTAAGGATGAGGTCATCAGGTCTACAGTATAGTAAGGATGAAGTCTATAGGTCTACAGTATAGTAAGGATGAAGCCTGTAGGTCTACAGTATAGTAAGGATGAAGTCTGTAGGTCTACAGTATAGTAAGGATGAGGTCTGTAGGTCTACAGTATAGTAAGGATGAAGTCTGTAGGTCTACAGTATAGTAAGGATGAAGTCTGTAGGTCTACAGTATAGTAAGGATGAAGTCTGTAGGTCTACAGTATAGTAAGGATGAGGTCTGTAGGTCTACAGTATAGTAAGGATGAAGTCTGTAGGTCTACAGTATAGTAAGGATGAAGTCTGTAGGTCTACAGTATAGTAAGGATGAGGTCTTCAGGTCTACAGTATAGTAAGGATGAGGTCATCAGGTCTACAGTATAGTAAGGATGAAGTCTTCAGGTCTACAGTATAGTAAGGATGAAGTCTGTAGGTCTACAGTATAGTAAGGATGAGGTCTGTAGGTCTACAGTATAGTAAGGATGAGGTCTGTCAGGTCTACAGTATAGTAAGGATGAGGTCTGTCAGGTCTACAGTATAGTAAGGATGAAGTCTGTCAGGTCTACAGTATAGTAAGGATGAGGTCTGTCAGGTCTACAGTATAGTAAGGATGAGGTCTGTAGGTCTACAGTATAGTAAGGATGAGGTCTGTAGGTCTACAGTATAGTAAGGATGAGGTCTTCAGGTCTACAGTATAGTAAGGATGAGGTCTTCAGGTCTACAGTATAGTAAGGATGAGGTCTTCAGGTCTACAGTATAGTAAGGATGAAGTCTGTAGGTCTACAGTATAGTAAGGATGAAGTCTGTAGGTCTACAGTATAGTAAGGATGAAGTCTGTAGGTCTACAGTGTAGTAAGGATGAAGTCTGTAGGTCTACAGTATAGTAAGGATGAGGTCTGTAGGTCTACAGTATAGTAAGGATGAGGTCTGTAGGTCTACAGTGTAGTAAGGATGAGGTCATCAGGTCTACAGTGTAGTAAGGATGAGGTCATCAGGTCTACAGTATAGTAAGGATGAGGTCATCAGGTCTACAGTATAGTAAGGATGAGGTCATCAGGTCTACAGTATAGTAAGGATGAGGTCTTCAGGTCTACAGTATAGTAAGGATGAGGTCATCAGGTCTACAGTATAGTAAGGATGAGGTCATCAGGTCTACAGTATAGTAAGGATGAGGTCATCAGGTCTACAGTATAGTAAGGATGAGGTCATCAGGTCTACAGTGTAGTAAGGATGAGGTCTGTAGGTCTACAGTATAGTAAGGATGAGGTCATCAGGTCTACAGTATAGTAAGGATGAGGTCATCAGGTCTACAGTATAGTAAGGATGAGGTCTGTAGGTCTACAGTATAGTAAGGATGAGGTCATCAGGTCTACAGTATAGTAAGGATGAGGTCATCAGGTCTACAGTGTAGTAAGGATGAGGTCTGTAGGTCTACAGTGTAGTAAGGATGAGGTCATCAGGTCTACAGTGTAGTAAGGATGAGGTCATCAGGTCTACAGTGTAGTAAGGATGAGGTCATCAGGTCTACAGTGTAGTAAGGATGAGGTCATCAGGTCTACAGTATAGTAAGGATGAGGTCATCAGGTCTACAGTATAGTAAGGATGAGGTCTGTAGGTCTACAGTATAGTAAGGATGAGGTCTGTAGGTCTACAGTATAGTAAGGATGAAGTCTGTAGGTCTACAGTGTAGTAAGGATGAAGTCTGTAGGTCTACAGTATAGTAAGGATGAGGTCTGTAGGTCTACAGTATAGTAAGGATGAGGTCTGTAGGTCTACAGTGTAGTAAGGATGAGGTCATCAAGTCTACAGTGTAGTAAGGATGAGGTCATCAGGTCTACAGTATAGTAAGGATGAGATCTGTAGGTCTACAGTATAGTAAGGATGAGGTCTGTAGGTCTAGAGTATAGTAAGGATGAGGTCTTCAGGTCTACAGTATAGTAAGGATGAGGTCATCAGGTCTACAGTATAGTAAGGATGAGGTCATCAGGTCTACAGTATAGTAAGGATGAGGTCATCAGGTCTACAGTATAGTAAGGATGAGGTCATCAGGTGTACAGTATAGTAAGGATGAGGTCTGTAGGTCTACAGTATAGTAAGGATGAGGTCATCAGGTCTACAGTATAGTAAGGATGAGGTCATCAGGTCTACAGTGTAGTAAGGATGAGGTCATCAGGTCTACAGTATAGTAAGGATGAGGTCATCAGGTCTACAGTATAGTAAGGATGAGGTCATCAGGTCTACAGTGTAGTAAGGATGAGGTCATCAGGTCTACAGTGTAGTAAAGATGAGGTCATCAGGTCTACAGTATAGTAAGGATGAGGTCATCAGGTCTACAGTATAGTAAGGATGAGGTCTTCAGGTCTACAGTGTAGTAAGGATGAGGTCATCAGGTCTACAGTATAGTAAGGATGAGGTCATCAGGTCTACAGTGTAGTAAGGATGAGGTCATCAGGTCTACAGTGTAGTAAGGATGAGGTATTTTACTGCGTCCCTAACGGCTACTTGGTCCCTACAGAGTGCATTCATTTTGACCAGGGTCCTGAAGGCACCAAATAGGGAATAAGGTGCCATTTGGTACGATGTCTATTTTCTCAGGCTTGGATGAGGACTAGGATGAGGACTAGGATGAGGACTAGGATGAGGACTAGGATGAGGGGGACTAGGATGAGGACTAGGATGAGGACTAGGATGAGGGGGACTAGGATGAGGGGGACTAGGATTAGGGGGACTAGGATGAGGGGGATGAGGACTTGGATGAGGACTAGGATGAGGGGGACTAGGATGAGGGGGACTAGGATGAGGGGGACTAGGATGAGGGGGAAAGGCTGGAGTTAGATTCAGACTGGTTACGGTCAGAGATAAGGTCAAAGGTGAAAGGTACTCACAGGCTGACCTGTAGGGCCAGTGTGACCTCTGGGTCCGTTCAACCCTCTGGAACCCTGGAGGTCAAAGATCAAAGGTTTTACGATCACACAGCAATCAATGATAACCAATCAATAGTCCATTTCCAGTGTGTGCGTGATTGCGTGTGTGTGTGTGCGAGCGTGCGTGTGTGTGTCTGCGAGCGTGCGTGAACACTCACAGCATCACCTGGCTGTCCTCTTGGTCCTGGTTGTCCTTCTGAACCCTAAAACGCACATACAATAAATACACACATGAAACACACACACGTTAATATGTAAAACACACACACGTTAATATGTAAAACACACACACACATAGATATGTAAAACACATACACACACAAACGTCTTACCCTCTCTCCTGACACCCCAAGAGTACCGTGGGGGCCTGGTTTTCCTATCTCCCCCTGAGAAACAGAGAGAGAGAGAGAGAGAAAGGAAGAGAGAGAAAGGGAGAGAGAGAAAGGGAGAGAGAGAAAGTTAGAGAGACAGAGAGAGAGACAGAGAGAGAGAGAGAGAGAGAGAAAGGGAGAGAGAGGAGAGAGAGAGAGAACACATTACATACACAAGACAGGTTAAGAGAATAATCATGACAGTCACGTTATCAAAGATAGAAAGTTGAAACAGACAGTTACTCACCCTGTGTCCCTTGTATCCTGGAAGACCTGGCAAGCCATCAAAACCCCTGTCACCCTGAGAGAGAGAGAGAGAGAGAGAGAGAGAGAGAGAGAGAGAGACAGGGTCGTGGGGTGAGACAGGGATGCAGCTTAAGCCCCACCCTCTTCAACATATATATCAACGAATTGGCGCGGGCACTAGAACAGTCTGCAGCACCCGGTCTCACCCTACTAGAATCCGAAGTCAAATGTCTACTGTTTGCTGATGATCTGGTGCTTCTGTCACCAACCAAGGAGGGCCTACAGCAGCACCTAGATCTTCTGCACAGATTCTGTCAGACCTGGTCCCTGACAGTAAATCTCAGTAAGACCAAAATAATGGTGTTCCAAAAAAGGTCCAGTCACCAGGACCACAAATTCCATCTAGACACCGTTGCCCTAGAGCACACAAAAAACTATACATACCTCGGCCTAAACATCAGCACCACAGGTAACTTCCACAAAGCTGTGAACGATCTGAGAGACAAGGCAAGAAGGGCCTTCTATGCCATCAAAAGGAACATAAATTTCAACATACCAATTAGGATCTGGCTAAAAATACTTGAATCAGTCATAGAGCCCATTGCCCTTTATGGTTGTGAGGTCTGGGGTCCGCTCACCAACCAAGATTTCACAAAATGGGACAAACACCAAATTGAGACTCTGCATGCAGAATTCTGCAAAAATATCCTCCGTGTACAACGTAGAACACCAAATAATGCATGCAGAGCAGAATTAGGCCGATACCCACTAATTATCAAAATCCAGAAAAGAGCCGTTAAATTCTACAACCACCTAAAAGGAAGCGATTCCCAAACCTTCCATAACAAAGCCATCACCTACAGAGAGATGAACCTGGAGAAGAGTCCCCTAAGCAAGCTGGTCCTAGGGCTCTGTTCACAAACACAAACACACCCCACAGAGCCCCAGGACAACAGCACAATTAGACCCAACCAAATCATGAGAAAACAAAAAGATAATTACTTGACACATTGGAAAGAATTAACAAAAAAACAGAGCAAACTAGAATGCTATTTGGCCCTAAACAGAGAGTACACAGTGGCAGAATACCTGACCACTGTGACTGACCCAAACTTAAGGAAAGCTTTGACTATGTACAGACTCAGTGAGCATAGCCTTGCTATTGAGAAAGGCCGCCGTAGGCAGACATGGCTCTCAAGAGAAGACAGGCTATGTGCACACTGCCCACAAAATGAGGTGGAAACTGAGCTGCACTTCCTAACCTCCTGCCCAATGTATGACCATATTAGAGAGACATATTTCCCTCAGATTACACAGATCCACAAAGAATTCGAAAACAAATCCAATTTTGATAAACTCCCATATCTACTGGGTGAAATTCCACAGTGTGCCATCACAGCAGCAAGATTTGTGACCTGTTGCCACAAGAAAAGGGCAACCAGTGAAGAACAAACACCACTGTAAATACAACCCATATTTATGTTTATTTATTTTAACTTGTGTGCTTTAACCATTTGTACATTGTTACAACACTGCATATATATAATATGACATTTGTAATGTCTTTATTGTTTTGAAACTTCTGTATGTGTAATGTTTACTGTTCATTTTTATTGTTTATTTGACTTTTGTATATTACCTACCTCACTTGCTTTGGCAATGTTAACACATGTTTCCCATGCCAATAAAGCCCCTTGAATTGAAAATTGAATTGAGAGAGAGAGAGAGAGAGAGAGAGAGAACAGAGAGAACAGAGAGAACAGAGAGAACAGGAGAGAGAACAGAGAGAGAGACCAGAGAGAGAACAGAGAGAGAGAACAGAGAGAACAAAGAGAGAGAACAGAGAGAACAGAGAGAGAGAACAGAGAGAGAGAACAGAGAGAGAGAAGAGAGAACAGAGAAAACAGAGAGAACAGAGAGAAAGAGAACAGAGAGAGAACAAAGAGAGAGAACAGAGAGAACAGAGAGAAAACAGAGAGAACAGAGAGAGAACAGAGAGAACAGAGAGAGAGAGAGAACAGAGAGAACAGAGAGAGAGAACAGAGAGAACAGAGAGAGAGAGAGAACAGAGAGAGAGAACAGAGAGAGAGAGAACAGAGAGAGAGAACAGAGAGATAACAGAGAGAGAGAGAACAGAGAGAGAACAGAGAGAACAGAGAGAGAGAGAGAACAGAGAGAGAGAACAGAGAGAGAACAGAGAGAACAGAGAGAGAGAACAGAGAGATAGAACAGAGAGAGAGAACAGAGAGAACAGAGAGAGAGAACAGAGAGAACAAAGATAACAAAGAGAGAGAACAGAGAGAGAGAACAAAGAGAACAGAGAGAACAGAGAGAGAGAACAGAGAGAACAGAGAGAGGGTTATTCCCTCAGACTATCCCGTTCATAGGAACAGTTGCAGAAGTTAGTGAGTTTGAAGGAGAGCTGGATAGGGTTTATATACATACTGTATAGTCAGCATGGAGAATAAGATACAGTAAGCCAATCAGAGTTGATCTAGGTACTATCCTCCCTCACCTTTCCACCGGTCTCACCCGGAGCACCCCTGTTCCCATCCGTCCCAGCTCGACCCTGGAACACACACACATGTTATGGTGTTGTTTGCATACGAATGTGACGTACTGAAATAGTATTTAAAATGTCAATGTGTACACTGAACAGTCTTGTTAGACAGACAGAGTCTCACCCTCTTCCCTGACTTTCCATTCGTCCCTGGTTGGCCCATAATACCTCTAGAACCCTGTGGGGGGGAGAGAGAGAGAGAGAGAGAGAGGGAGAGGGAGGTGGAGAGAGAGGGAGAGCGAGAGAGGGGGGGGTCGAGAGATAGTGAGACATAAGGTAGAGATGACCATAAACTGTCACCCAATCAGACAGGTAGCTGTGTGTTGTCATGACTCTAATCAGACAGGTAGCTGTGTGTTGTCATGACTCTAATCAGACAGGTAGCTGTGTGTTGTCATGACTCTAATCAGACAGGTAGCTGTGTGTTGTCATGACTCTAATCAGACAGGTAGCTGTGTGTTGTCATGACTCTAATCAGACAGGTAGCTGTGTGTTGTCATGACTCTAATCAGACAGGTAGCTGTGTGTTGTCATGACTCTAATCAGACAGGTAGCTGTGTGTTGTCATGACTCTAATCAGACAGGTAGCTGTGTGTTGTCATGACTCTAATCAGACAGGTAGCTGTGTGTTGTCATGACTCTAATCAGACATGTAGCTGTGTGTTGTCATGACTCTAATCAGACAGGTAGCTGTGTGTTGTCATGACTCTAATCAGACAGGTAGCTGTGTGTTGTCATGACTCCAATCAGACAGGTAGCTGTGTGTTGTCATGACTCTAATCAGACAGGTAGCTATGTGTTGTCATGACTCTAATCAGACAGGTAGCTGTGTGTTGTCATGACTCTAATCAGACAGGTAGCTATGTGTTGTCATGACTCTAATCAGACAGGTAGCTGTGTGTTGTCATGACTCCAATCAGACAGGTAGCTGTGTGTTGTCATGACTCTAATCAGACAGGTAGCTATGTGTTGTCATGACTCTAATCAGACAGGTAGCTGTGTGTTGTCATGACTCTAATCAGACAGGTAGCTGTGTGTTGTCATGACTCTAATCAGACAGGTAGCTGTGTGTTGTCATGACTCTAATCAGACATGTAGCTGTGTGTTGTCATGACTCTAATCAGACAGGTAGCTATGTGTTGTCATGACTCTAATCAGACAGGTAGCTGTGTGTTGTCATGACTCTAATCAGACATGTAGCTGTGTGTTGTCATGACTCTAATCAGACAGGTAGCTATGTGTTGTCATGACTCTAATCAGACAGGTAGCTGTGTGTTGTCATGACTCTAATCAGACAGGTAGCTATGTGTTGTCATGACTCTAATCAGACAGGTAGCTATGTGTTGTCATGACTCTAATCAGACAGGTAGCTGTGTGTTGTCATGACTCTAATCAGACATGTAGCTGTGTGTTGTCATGACTCTAATCAGACAGGTAGCTGTGTGTCGTCATGGCATTATGACTTACCGCTGGTCCCATCTCCCCGGCCACTCCCTTCAGCCCCGAAGGACCCGGGTTACCCTGGAAACAGAGAGGTCAGAGGTTAAATCAGGAGCAAGCTTGCAAGCTTTTTCTCCAACCTTAGCATTTCCCATAGGAAAGCATGTCACAGTTTGCCACCATGCTAACACCAGCTGGGCATGGACATGTATCCTCACCAGCGGTCCAGAACGTCCCATAAGGCCTAATGGTCCAGGTGGTCCCTTCATAGACAACTGGAGAGAGAGAGAGAGAGAGAGAGAGAGAGAGAGAGAGAGAGAGAGAGAGAGAGAGAGAGAGAGAGAGAGAGAGAGAGAGAGAGAGAGACAGAGAGAGACACAGAGAGACAGAGAGAGACAGAGAGAGACGTTAGAGAACTGTGAACTGCCTCAAGCCTGGAGGCTGGGAACTCCTCAAAGGGAGTGAAGTCTAACACATTGGTTGTTCCCTACAGTATAACAGTACCAGTGGTCACATTCATGTCACATATGGTCATCACTGTGGTCTGCTGTAGCAGTATGGTTATGTTATGGTTATATTATGGTTATATTTGGTCATCACTGTGGTCTGCTGTAACAGTATGGTTATATATGGTTATATTATGGTTATATATGGTCATCGCTGTGGTCTGCTGTAACAGTATGGTTATATTATGGTTATATTATGGTTATATTTGGTCATCACTGTGGTCTGCTGTAACAGTATGGTTATATATGGTTATATTATGGTTATATTTGGTCATCGCTGTGGTCTGCTGTAAGAGTATGGTTATATTATGGTTAAATTATGGTTATATATGGTCATCACTGTGGTCTGCAGTAATAGTATGGTAACGTTATGGTTATATATGGTCATCACTGTGGTCTGCTGTAACAATACGTTCAAATATATGTTGCTGTCTTTACCTTGGTCTGGTGTAACAGTATGGTGATGTTGCTGTCTTTACCTTGGTCTGGTGTAACAGTATGGTGATGTAGCTGTCTTTACCGTGGTCTGGTGTAACAGTATGGTGATGTTGCTGTCTTTACCTTGGTCTGGTGTAACAGTATGGTGATGTTGCTATCTTTACCATGGTCTGGTGTAACAGTATGGTGATGTTACTGTCTTTACCTTGGTCTGGTGTAACAGTATGGAGATGTTGCTGTCTTTACCTTGGTCTGGTGTAACAGTATGGTGATGTTACGGTGATGTTGCTGTCTTTACCTTGGTCTGGTGTAACAGTATGGTGATGTTACGGTGATGTTGCTGTCTTTACCTTGGTCTGGTGTAACAGTATGGTGATGTTATGGTGATGTTGCTGTCTTTACCTTGGTCTGGTGTAACAGTATGGTGATGTTGCTGTCTTTACCGTGGTCTGGTGTAACAGTATGGTGATGTTGCTGTCTTTACCTTGGTCTGGTGTAACAGTATGTTGATGTTATGGTGATGTTGCTGTCTTTACCTTGGTCTGGTGTAACAGTATGGTGATGTTACGGTGATGTTGCTGTCTTTACCTTGGTCTGGTGTAACAGTATGGTGATGTTATGGTGATGTTGCTGTCTTTACCTTGGTCTGGTGTAACAGTATGGTGATGTTGCTGTCTTTACCTTGGTCTGGTGTAACAGTATGGTGATGTTATGGTGATGTTGCTGTCTTTACCTTGGTCTGGTGTAACAGTATGTTGATGTTGCTGTCTTTACCTTGGTCTGGTGTAACAGTATGGTGATGTTACGGTGATGTTGCTGTCTTTACCTTGGTCTGGTGTAACAGTATGTTGATGTTATGGTGATGTTGCTGTCTTTACCTTGGTCTGGTGTAACAGTATGGTGATGTTGCTGTCTTTACCTTGGTCTGGTGTAACAGTATGGTGATGTTATGGTGATGTTGCTGTCTTTACCTTGGTCTGGTGTAACAGTATGGTGATGTTGCTGTCTTTACCTTGGTCTGGTGTAACAGTATGGTGATGTTGCTGTCTTTACCTTGGTCTGGTGTAACAGTATGTTGATGTTATGGTGATGTTGCTGTCTTTACCTTGGTCTGCTGTAACAGTATGGTGATGTTGCTGTCTTTACCTTGGTCTGGTGTAACAGTATGGTGATGTAGCTGTCTTTACCTTGGTCTGGTGTAACAGTATGGTGATGTTACGGTGATGTAGCTGTCTTTACCTTGGTCTGGTGTAACAGTATGGTGATGTTGCTGTCTTTACCTTGGTCTGGTGTAACAGTATGGTGATGTTACGGTGATGTAGCTGTCTTTACCTTGGTCTGGTGTAACAGTATGGTGATGTTGCTGTCTTTACCTTGGTCTGGTGTAACAGTATGGTGATGTTATGGTGATGTTGCTGTCTTTACCTTGGTCTGGTGTAACAGTATGGTGATGTTGCTGTCTTTACCTTGGTCTGGTGTAACAGTATGGTGATGTTGCTGTCTTTACCTTGGTCTGGTGTAACAGTATGTTGATGTTATGGTGATGTTGCTGTCTTTACCTTGGTCTGTTGTAACAGTATGGTGATGTTGCTGTCTTTACCTTGGTCTGGTGTAACAGTATGGTGATGTAGCTGTCTTTACCTTGGTCTGGTGTAACAGTATGGTGATGTTACGGTGATGTAGCTGTCTTTACCTTGGTCTGGTGTAACAGTATGGTGATGTTGCTGTCTTTACCTTGGTGTGGTGTAACAGTATGGTGATGTTGCTGTCTTTACCTTGGTCTGGTGTAACAGTATGGTGATGTTACGGTGATGTAGCTGTCTTTACCTTGGTCTGGTGTAACAGTATGGTGATGTTGCTGTCTTTACCTTGGTCTGGTGTAACAGTATGGTGATGTTGCTGTCTTTACCTTGGTCTGGTGTAACAGTATGGTGATGTTGCTGTCTTTACCTTGGTCTGGTGTAACAGTATGGTGATGTTGCTGTCTTTACCTTGGTCTGGTGTAACAGTATGGTGATGTTACGGTGATGTTGCTGTCTTTACCTTGGTCTGGTGTAACAGTATGGTGATGTTGCTGTCTTTACCTTGGTGTGGTGTAACAGTATGGTGATGTTGCTGTCTTTACCTTGGTCTGGTGTAACAGTATGGTGATGTTACGGTGATGTAGCTGTCTTTACCTTGGTCTGGTGTAACAGTATGGTGATGTTGCTGTCTTTACATTGGTCTGGTGTAACAGTATGGTGATGTTGCTGTCTTTACCTTGGTCTGGTGTAACAGTATGGTGATGTTGCTGTCTTTACCTTGGTCTGGTGTAACAGTATGGTGATGTTGCTGTCTTTACCTTGGTCTGGTGTAACAGTATGGAGATGTTGCTGTCTTTACCGTGGTCTGGTGTAACAGTATGGTGATGTTATGGTGATGTTGCTGTCTTTACCTTGGTCTGGTGTAACAGTATGGTGATGTTGCTGTCTTTACCGTGGTCTGGTGTAACAGTATGGTGATGTTATGGTGATGTTGCTGTCTTTACCTTGGTCTGGTGTAACAGTATGTTGATGTTATGGTGATGTAGCTGTCTTTACCTTGGTCTGGTGTAACAGTATGGGGATGTTGCTGTCTTTACCTTGGTCTGGTGTAACAGTATGGTGATGTTATGGTGATGTAGCTGTCTTTACCTTGGTCTGGTGTAACAGTATGGTGATGTTGCTGTCTTTACCTTGGTCTGGTGTAACAGTATGTTGATGTTATGGTGATGTTGCTGTCTTTACCTTGGTCTGGTGTAACAGTATGGTGATGTTATGGTGATGTTGCTGTCTTTACCTTGGTCTGGTGTAACAGTATGGTGATGTTGCTGTCTTTACCTTGGTCTGGTGTAACAGTATGGTGATGTTACGGTGATGTAGCTGTCTTTACCTTGGTCTGGTGTAACAGTATGGTGATGTTGCTGTCTTTACCTTGGTCTGGTGTAACAGTATGGTGATGTTATGGTGATGTTGCTGTCTTTACCTTGGTCTGGTGTAACAGTATGGTGATGTTGCTGTCTTTACCTTGGTCTGGTGTAACAGTATGGTGATGTTGCTGTCTTTACCTTGGTCTGGTGTAACAGTATGTTGATGTTATGGTGATGTTGCTGTCTTTACCTTGGTCTGCTGTAACAGTATGGTGATGTTGCTGTCTTTACCTTGGTCTGGTGTAACAGTATGGTGATGTAGCTGTCTTTACCTTGGTCTGGTGTAACAGTATGGTGATGTTACGGTGATGTAGCTGTCTTTACCTTGGTCTGGTGTAACAGTATGGTGATGTTGCTGTCTTTACCTTGGTGTGGTGTAACAGTATGGTGATGTTGCTGTCTTTACCTTGGTCTGGTGTAACAGTATGGTGATGTTACGGTGATGTAGCTGTCTTTACCTTGGTCTGGTGTAACAGTATGGTGATGTTGCTGTCTTTACCTTGGTCTGGTGTAACAGTATGGTGATGTTGCTGTCTTTACCTTGGTCTGGTGTAACAGTATGGTGATGTTGCTGTCTTTACCTTGGTCTGGTGTAACAGTATGGTGATGTTGCTGTCTTTACCTTGGTCTGGTGTAACAGTATGGTGATGTTACGGTGATGTTGCTGTCTTTACCTTGGTCTGGTGTAACAGTATGGTGATGTTGCTGTCTTTACCTTGGTGTGGTGTAACAGTATGGTGATGTTGCTGTCTTTACCTTGGTCTGGTGTAACAGTATGGTGATGTTACGGTGATGTAGCTGTCTTTACCTTGGTCTGGTGTAACAGTATGGTGATGTTGCTGTCTTTACCTTGGTCTGGTGTAACAGTATGGTGATGTTGCTGTCTTTACCTTGGTCTGGTGTAACAGTATGGTGATGTTGCTGTCTTTACCTTGGTCTGGTGTAACAGTATGGTGATGTTGCTGTCTTTACCTTGGTCTGGTGTAACAGTATGGAGATGTTGCTGTCTTTACCGTGGTCTGGTGTAACAGTATGGTGATGTTATGGTGATGTTGCTGTCTTTACCTTGGTCTGGTGTAACAGTATGGTGATGTTGCTGTCTTTACCGTGGTCTGGTGTAACAGTATGGTGATGTTATGGTGATGTTGCTGTCTTTACCTTGGTCTGGTGTAACAGTATGTTGATGTTATGGTGATGTAGCTGTCTTTACCTTGGTCTGGTGTAACAGTATGGTGATGTTGCTGTCTTTACCTTGGTCTGGTGTAACAGTATGGTGATGTTATGGTGATGTAGCTGTCTTTACCTTGGTCTGGTGTAACAGTATGGTGATGTTGCTGTCTTTACCTTGGTCTGGTGTAACAGTATGTTGATGTTATGGTGATGTTGCTGTCTTTACCTTGGTCTGGTGTAACAGTATGGTGATGTTATGGTGATGTTGCTGTCTTTACCTTGGTCTGGTGTAACAGTATGGAGATGTTGCTGTCTTTACCTTGGTCTGTTGTAGGATGGCCTGGGCTTGAGCCTCCTGGGCTGATATCACTGGTCCTGTTAGTTGGATTCCACCTGCCTGGAACTACACACACACAACACACACACACACACATACATCTGTTAGTGGGTCTCCATCTCTTTGGAACTAAAGACATAATGCAGACTTTTACATGGGTGGCAGGTAGCCTAGTGGCTAGAGACACGTAGCCTAGTTGTTAGAGGCAGGTAGCCTAGTGGCTAGAGACAGGTAACCTAGTTGTTAGAGGAAGGTATCCTAGTGGTTAGAGGCAGGTAGCCTAGTGATTAGAGACAGGTAGCCTAGTGGTTAGAGACAGGTAGTCTAGTGGTTAGAGACAGGTAGCCTAGTGGTTAGAGACAGGTAGACTAGTGGTTAGAGGCAGGTAGCCTAGTGGTTAGAGACAGGTAGCCTAGTGGTTAGAGACAGGTAGTCTAGTGGTTAGAGGCAGGTAACCTAGTGGTTAGAGGCAGGTAGCCTAGTGATTAGAGACAGGTAGCCTAGTGGTTAGAGACAGGTAGTCTAGTGGTTAGAGGCAGGTAACCTAGTGGTTAGCGGCAGGTAGCCTAGTGGTTAGAGGCAGGTAGCCTAGTGGTTAGAGGCAGGTAGCCTAGTGGTTAGAGGCAGGTAGTCTAGTGGTTAGAGACAGGTAGCCTAGTGGTTAGAGACAGGTAGCCTAGTGGTTAGAGACAGGTAGTCTAGTGGTTAGAGACAGGTAGCCTAGTGGTTAGAGACAGGTAGCCTAGTGGGTTGAGGCAGGCAGCCTAGTGGTTAGAGACAGGTAGCCTAGTGGTTAGAGACAGGTAGTCTAGTGGTTAGAGGCAGGTAGCCTAGTTGTTAGAGACAGGTAGCCTATAGGTTAGAGACAGGTAGCCTAGTGGTTAGAGACAGGTAGTCTAGTGGTTAGAGACAGGTAGTCTAGTGGTTAGAGACAAGTAGTCTAGTGGTTAGAGACAGGTAGCCTAGTGGTTAGAGACAGGTAGCCTTGTGGTTAGAGGCAGGTAACCTAGTGGTTGGAGACAGGTAGACAAGTGGTTAGAGACAGATACCTAGTGGTTAGAGACAGGTAGCCTAGTGGTTAGAGGCAGGTAGCCTAGTGGTTAGAGGCAGGTAGCCTAGTGGTTAGAGGCAGGTAGCCTAGTGGTTAGAGGCAGGTAGCCTAGTGGTTAGAGGCAGGTAGCCTAGTGGTTAGAGACAGGTAGCCTAGTGGTTAGAGACAGGTAGCCTAGTGGTTAGAGACAGGTAGCCTAGTGGTTAGAGACAGGTAGCCTAGTGGTTAGAGACAGGTAGCCTAGTGGGTTGAGGCAGGTATCCTAGTGGTTAGAGACAGGTAGTCTAGTGGTTAGAGGCAGGTAGCCTAGTGGTTAGAGACAGGTAGCCTAGTGGTTAGAGACAGGTAGCCTAGTGGTTAGAGACAGGTAGTCTAGTGGTTAGAGACAGGTAGTCTAGTGGTTAGAGACAGGTAGTCTAGTGGTTAGAGACAGGTAGCCTAGTGTTTAGAGACAGGTAGCCTTGTGGTTAGAGGCAGGTAACCTAGTGGTTGGAGACAGGTAGACTAGTGGTTAGAGACAGATACCTAGTGGTTAGAGACAGGTAGCCTAGTGGTTAGAGACAGGTAGCCTAGTGGTTAGAGACAGGTAGCCTAGTGGTTAGAGGCAGGTAGCCTAGTGGTTAGAGACAGGTAGTCTAGTGGTTAGAGACAGGTAGCCTAGTGGTTAGAGACAGGTAGCCTAGTGGTTAGAGCATTGGGCCAGTAAGTGCAAGGTTTCTAGATCGAATCCTTGAGCTGACAACGTAAACAATCAGTCGTTCTGCCCCTGAACAAGGCAGTTAACCCACTGTTCCGCGGTAGGCCGTCATTGTAAATAAGAATTTGTTCTTAATGTCCTTAACTGAATTGCCTAGTTAAACAAAGGTTAAATATAAAAAGTATTGTTCTCAGTCGTCGGCTGCTGACCGGGCTCCTGGAGGTCCAGATAGCTGCTAGTTGTCAGTCTTATTTAGAAACCAGGTGTGTATTCAACAAGGGTTGTGTTTGCGGCAAACATGTTAGTAACAATTTCAGGTGAACGATTTCGAATGAACATTCCAAAACGTTACGGTGTGTGTTCTTACCGGAACAATGAGGATGTTCCCTGGAGGACCTGGTATCCCATCAGCCCCGTTGAGACCCGGCCGGCCTGCAGGACCCTGAGGAAGGGAGGGGAGGAAGGAGGATGGAGATCATTATGATGATGAAGAATGACATTTACTTCCTGAATTGGAAAAACCTGAAATGATTGTAGTCCCGGGCAGACAGACAGACAGACAGACAGACAGACAGACAGACAGACAGACAGACAGACAGACAGACAGACAGACAGACAGACAGACAGACAGACAGACAGACAGACAGACAGACAGAGAGAGAGAGAGAGAGAGAGAGAGAGAGAGAGAGAGAGAGAGAGAGAGAGAGAGAGAGAAAAACTGATACAATGTATGGTGTGTTTCATGTGTTCATCTGAAAGTGTGTGTTTTGAGAGATAGATGGTGAAAATGTGTGGGAGAGACAGAAAGTGTGTGTTTTGAGAGACAGATGGTGAAAATGAGTGAGAGAGACAGAAGGTGTTTGTGTTGACATGTGTTTGAGACAGAGAGTGTATGTTGTAACTCACCAGTTCTCCTAGGTCTCCTTGAGGTCCTACCAGTCCCGTGGGCCCCTGGAGTCCTGGTTCTCCCTGGAGAGAGGACACAGTACAGTACACAGTACAGGACACAGTACAGTACACAGTACAGGACACAGTACAGTACACAGTACAGGACACCGTACAGGACACAGTACAGTACACCGTACAGGACACCGTACAGGACACAGTACAGTACACCGTACAGGACACCGTACAGGACACAGTACAGTGCACCGTACAGGACACCGTACAGGACACAGTACAGTACAGAGTACAGTGTAGTGTTTCTTAATCCTGGTCCTGGGGACCCAAAAAGGTGAATATTTAAGTTTTTGCCACATCACTATACAGCTGATTCCACTAGTCAACACATCATCAAACCTTTGGTTAGTGGAATCAGGTGTAAAGTGATGTAGCAAAAACAAAAATATTCACCTTTTTTGGGTCCCCAGGACCAGGATGAAGAAACACTGAAACTGAACTCATGAAACACAACCGGTGTAGTGGAGAAACTGAACTAATGAAACACAACTGGTGTAGTGGAGAAACTGAACTAATGAAACACAACCGGTGTAGTGGAGAAACTGAACTAATGAAACACAACTGGTGTAGTGGAGAAACTGAACTAATGAAACACAACTGGTGTAGTGGAGAAACTGAACTAATGAAACACAACTGGTGTAGTGGAGAAACTGAACTAATGAAACACAACTGGTGTAGTGGAGAAACTGAACTAATGAAACACAACTGGTGTAGTGGATAAACTAAACTAATGAAACACAACTGGTGTAGTGGAGAAACTGAACTAATGAAACACAACTGGTGTAGTGGAGAAACTGAACTAATGAAACACAACTGGTGTAGTGGAGAAACTGAACTAATGAAACACAACCGGTGTAGTGGAGAAACTGAACTAATGAAACACAACCGGTGTAGTGGAGAGAGAAAATGAACTAATGAAACACAACTGGTGTAGTGGAGAAACTGAACTAATGAAACACAACCGGTGTAGTGGAGAAACTGAACTAATGAAACACAACCGGTGTAGTGGAGAAACTGAACTAATGAAACACAACTGGTGTAGTGGAGAAACTAAACTAATGAAACACAACTGGTGTAGTGGAGAAACTGAACTAATGAAACACAACCGGTGTAGTGGAGAAACTAAACTAATGAAACACAACTGGTGTAGTGGAGAAACTGAACTAATGAAACACAACTGGTGTAGTGGAGAAACTGAACTAATGAAACACAACCGGTGTAGTGGAGAAACTGAACTAATGAAACACAACTGGTGTAGTGGAGAAATTAAACTAATGAAACACAACTGGTGTAGTGGAGAAACTGAACTAATGAAACACAACTGGTGTAGTGGAGAAACTGAACTAATGAAACACAACTGGTGTAGTGGAGAAACTGAACTAATGAAACACAACCGGTGTAGTGGAGAAACTGAACTAATGAAACACAACCGGTGTAGTGGAGAGAGAAACTGAACTAATGAAACACAACTGGTGTAGTGGAGAAACTGAACTAATGAAACACAACCGGTGTAGTGGAGAAACTGAACTAATGAAACACAACTGGTGTAGTGGAGAAACTAAACTAATGAAACACAACCGGTGTAGTGGAGAAACTGAACCAATGAAACACAACTGGTGTAGTGGAGAGAGAAACTGAACCAATGAAACACAACTGGTGTAGTGGAGAGAGAAACTGAACCAATGAAACACAACTGGTGTAGTGGAGAAACTGAACTAATGAAACACAACTGGTGTAGTGGAAAACTGAACTAATGAAACACAACCGGTGTAGTGGAGAAACTGAACTAATGAAACACAACTGGTGTAGTGGAGAAACTGAACTAATGAAACACAACTGGTGTAGTGGAGAAACTGAACTAATGAAACACAACTGGTGTAGTGGAGAGGGAAACTGAACCAATGAAACACAACTGATGTAGTGGAGAGAGAAACTGAACCAATGAAACACAAGTGGTGTAGTGGAGAAACTGAACCAATGAAACACAACTGGTGTAGTGGAGAAACTGAACTAATGAAACACAACTGGTGTAGTGGAGAAACTGAACTAATGAAACACAACCGGTGTAGTGGAGAAACTGAACTAATGAAACACAACTGGTGGAGTGGAGAAACTGAACTAATGAAACACAACTGGTGTAGTGGAGAAACTGAACTAATGAAACACAACCGGTGTAGTGGAGAAACTGAACTAATGAAACACAACTGGTGTAGTGGAAAAACTGAACTAATGAAACACAACTGGTGTAGTGGAGAAACTGAACTAATGAAACACAACTGGTGTAGTGGAGAAACTGAACTAATGAAACACAACTGGTGTAGTGGAGAAACTGAACTAATGAAACACAACTGGTGTGGTGGAGAAACTGAACTAATGAAACACAACCGGTGTAGTGGAGAAACTGAACTAATGAAACACAACTGGTGTAGTGGAGAAACTAAACTAATGAAACACAACTGGTGTAGTGGAGAAACTGAACTAATGAAACACAACCGGTGTAGTGGAGAAACTGAACTAATGAAACACAACTGGTGTAGTGGAGAAATTAAACTAATGAAACACAAGCGGTGTAGTGGAGAAACTGAACTAATGAAACACAACCGGTGTAGTGGAGAAACTGAACTAATGAAGCACAACTGGTGTAGTGGAGAAACTAAACTAATGAAACACAACCGGTATAGTGGAGAAACTGAACTAATGAAACACAACTGGTGTAGTGGAGAAACTGAACTAATGAAACACAACCGGTGTAGTGGAGAGAGAAACTGAACCAATGAAACACAACTGGTGGAGTGGAGAGAGAAACTGAACCAATGAAACACAACTGGTGGAGTGGAGAGAGAAACTGAACCAATGAAACACAACTGGTGTAGTGGAGAAACTGAACTAATGAAACACAACTAGTGTAGTGGAGAAACTGAACTAATGAAACACAACCGGTGTAGTGGAGAAACTGAACTAATGAAACACAACTGGTGTAGTGGAGAAACTGAACTAATGAAACACAACTGGTGTAGTGGAGAAACTGATCTAATGAAACACAACCGGTGTAGTGGAGAAACTGAACTAATGAAACACAACTGGTGTAGTGGAGAAACTGAACTAATGAAACACAACTGGTGTAGTGGAGAAACTGAACTAATGAAACACAACTGGTGTAGTGGAGAAACTGAACTAATGAAACACAACTGGTGTAGTGGAGAAACTGAACTAATGAAACACAACCGGTGTAGTGGAGAAACTGAACTAATGAAACACAACTGGTGTAGTGGAGAAACTGAACTAATGAAACACAACCGGTGTAGTGGAGAAACTGAACTAATGAAACACAACTGGTGTAGTGGAGAAACTAAACTAATGAAACACAACTGGTGTAGTGGAGAAACTGAACTAATGAAACACAACTGGTGTAGTGGAGAGAGAAACTGAACTAATGAAACACAACTGGTGTAGTGGAGAAACTGAACTAATGAAACACAACTGGTGTAGTGGAGAAACTGAACTAATGAAACACAACTGGTGTAGTGGAGAAACTGAACTAATGAAACACAACCGGTGTAGTGGAGAAACTGAACTAATGAAACACAACTGGTGTAGTGGAGAAACTGAACTAATGAAACACAACCGGTGTAGTGGAGAAACTGAACTAATGAAACACAACTGGTGTAGTGGAGAAACTGAACTAATGAAACACAACCGGTGTAGTGGAGAAACTGAACTAATGAAACACAACTGGTGTAGTGGAGAAACTGAACTAATGAAACACAACTGGTGTAGTGGAGAAACTGAACTAATGAAACACAACTGGTGTAGTGGAGAGAGAAACTGAACTAATGAAACACAACTGGTGTAGTGGAGAAACTGAACTAATGAAACACAATCGGTGTAGTGGAGAAACTGAACTAATGAAACACAACTGGTGTAGTGGAGAAACTGAACTAATGAAACACAACTGGTTGTAGTGGAGAAACTGAACTAATGAAACACAACTGGTGTAGTGGAGAAACTGAACTAATGAAACACAACTGGGTGACAGAGACAGTATAGAGCAGGGGCTCGAGGGCCACATCGAGATTTTTAAATTTAACGGAGGGACGCATTTTTTGGGGGACCAATTGTTGGTTAAAATCCATTTGTGGGGGCCTCCCGAGTGGCGCAGCAGACTAAAGCACTGCATCGTAGTGCTTGAGGCATCACTCAATCCCAGGCTGTGTCACAGCTGGCCATGACTGGGAGACCCATGAGGCGGTGCACAATTGGTCCAGCGTCGCCCGGGTTAGGAGAGGGTTTGGCAGGCCGAGATTTCCGTGGCCATCTCACTCTAGCGACACCTGTGGCAGGCCGGACGCATGCACACTGACACGGTCGCCAGGTTTCCTCCGACACAGTGGTGTGTCTGGCTTCCGGGTATTGTGGGCATTGTGTCAAGAAGGGCATTGTGTCAAGAAGCAGTGCGGCTTGGCAGGGTCGTGTTTCGGAGGACGCACGGCTCTCGACTTTTGCCTCTCCCGAGTCCTTACAGGAGTTGCAGCGATGGAACAAGACTGTAACTACCAATTGGATACCACGAAAAAGGGGTAAAAAAATCTTTTTTTGACTCGCGGGCCGGATTGAAGTGCCCGGGGGGCCAGTTTGAAGTGCCCGGGGGGCCAGATTGAAGTGCCTAGGGGGTCATACCTTTGCCCCCTCCCTTGGTATAGAGGAATACACTAAATAACACCACTGACTCACCTCTGGTCCTGGAAAACCCCCGGGGCCTGTGATTAAGGTGCTCTGCAAGATGCCAGAGAAAACATGAAATTATTACTAGTGGGTATTTGAAGAGTCAGGGTGTGTGTGTGTGTGTGTGTGTGTGTGTGTGTGTGTGTGTGTGTGTGTGTGTGTGTGTGTGTGTGTGTGTGTGTGTGTGTGTGTGTGTGTGTGTGTGTGTGTGTGTGTGTGTGTGTGTGTGTGTGTGTGTACTTACTGCTCCAAAGTAGGATGGTTCTCCTTTCTCTCCTTTCTCTAGTCTTTCCTGGTGGAGAGGAACACACACACACACACACGCACACACACACACAGAGACAGACACACACACACACAGACACGCACACACACACATCTCTCATTAGAGTAGTTGTTTAGGGTTGAGTCGCTGACAGTTTAGTGTTGAGTCGCTGACAGACAGACAGGCATTGTGAGATGTACCTGTCTGTTCCAGGTCTCCGCCCTCTCCCTCTCAGCCAATCCGTATCGATCTTCAAATTCCTCCTCGTATTCATACTCTCTGACCTCGTACTCATCTGTTTCGTTGTCGTAGTCTTCGTACTCTACAATCTGTCACACACACACACACACACACACACACACACACACACACACACACACACACACACACACACACACACACACACACACACACACACACACACACACACACACACACACACACACACACACACACACACACAGGACAACCCATCATCATCATCATATCCACAGTCAACAGTAGCACAAAGACATTTCAGAATGTAATCTGGAGCTGAACCACTAGAACTAGAACAGTGGTTAGAATTAGAACCACAGAACCACAATGACATTCTAGTTCTCTGATTAGAACTACAGAACCACAATGACATTCTAGTTCTCTGATTATAACTACAGAACCACAATGACATTCTAGTTCTCTGATTATAACTACAGAACCACAATGACATTCTAGTTCTCTGATTAGAACCACAGAACCACAATGACATTCTAGTTCTCTGATTAGAACCACAGAACCACAATGACATTCTAGTTCTCTGATTAGAACTACAGAACCACAATGACATTCTAGTTCTCTGATTAGAACCACAGAACCACAATGACATTCTAGTTCTCTGATTATAACTACAGAACCACAATGACATTCTAGTTCTCTGATTAGAACTACAGAACCACAATGACATTCTAGTTCTCTGATTAGAACTACAGAACCACAATGACATTCTAGTTCTCTGATTAGAATCACAGAACCACAATGACATTCTAGTTCTCTGATTAGAACTACAGAACAGTCCCAGTACTGAGAGAATGAATGGATGGTTGAGATGGAATGCTCAGAGAGAGCAACATTAGACATGGTGTCCAGATCAGTCTTTTTTTCCCAACGTATTGTTTTATTGTTTATCCATCTTTCTGTGTCTGGTCAGGTACTGTGGAAGTCACCTCTCACCTCATACTCTGTGACGTTAGGTCTCACGGTAACCGTGGAGACAGAGAGGTCGTCGTAAAGGTCACTGTAGTCAAACTCATCAAACTCCTCCACCTTCACTCTCCTGGCAGGCTTTGTCTCCTACACACACACACACACACACACACAC
>NC_092087.1:97002693-97007693 GCF_045679555.1 Salvelinus alpinus | reverse complement strand
CTGTCTATCTGTCTGCCAGTCATACTGTCTGTCTGTCTGTGTGTCTGTCTGTCTGTCTGCCAGTATGTCTGTCTGTCTGTCTGTCTGTCTGTCTGTCCGTCTGTCTTTCAGCCTGCCTGTCAGCCTGCCTGCTTGTCTGTCTGTCTGTCTGTCTGTCTGTCTGTCTGTCTGTCTGTCTGTCTGTCTGTCTGTCTGTCTGTCTGTCTGTCTGTCTGTCTGTCTGTCAGTCAGCCTGTCTGTCTGTCTGTCTGTCTGTCTGTCTGTCTGTCTGTCTGTCCACCAGACTGTCTGTATGTCTGTCGGACTGCCTGCCTGCCTGCCTGTCTGTCAGTCAGTCAATCAGTCTGCCAGTCTGTTTGCCAGTCTGTCTATCTGTCTGCCAGTCGTACTGTCTGTCTGTCTGTCTGTCTGCCAGTCTGTTGTCTGTTTGCCAGTCTCTGTCTATCTGTCTGCCAGTCGTACTGTCTGTCTGTCTGTCTGCCAGTATGACTGTTGTCTGTCTGCCAGTCGTACTGTCTGTCTGTCTGTCTGTCTGTCTGCCAGTCTGTTGTCTGTCTGTCTGTCTGTCTGTCTGTCTGTCTGTCTGTCTGTCTGTCTGTCTGTCTGTCTGTCTGGCTCCCTATTCCCTGTATAGTGCACTACTGTTGACCAGCATGGCACCCTATTCCCTGTATAGTGCACTACTGTTGACCAGCATGGCTCCCTATTCCCTGTATAGTGCACTACTGTTGACCAGCATGGCTCCCTATTCCCTGTATAGTACACTACTGTTGACCAGCATGGCTCCCTATTCCCTGTATAGTACACTACTGTTGACCAGCATGGCTCCCTATTCCCTGTATAGTGCACTACTGTTGACCAGCATGGCACCCTATTCCCTGTATAGTGCACTACTGTTGACCAGCATGGCACCCTATTCCCTGTATAGTACACTACTGTTGACCAGCATGTGATATCACCAGGCCTTTACTGTAGCCACAGACTAGTTGTTACATACAGTGATATCACCAGGCCTTTACTGTAGCCACAGACTAGCTGTTACACACAGTGATATCACCAGGCCTTTACTGTAGCCACAGACTAGCTGTTACACACAGTGATATCACCAGGCCTTTACTGTAGCCACAGACTAGCTGTTACACACAGTGATATCACCAGGCCTTTACTGTAGCCACAGACTAGCTGTTACACACAGTGATATCACCAGGCCTTTACTGTAGCCACAGACTAGCTGTTACACACAGTGATATCACCAGGCCTTTACTGTAGCCACAGACTAGCTGTTACACACAGTGATATCACCAGGCCTTTACTGTAGCCACAGACTAGCTGTTACACACAGTGATATCACCAGGCCTTTACTGTAGCCACAGACTAGCTGTTACACACAGTGATATCACCAGGCCTTTACTGTAGCCACAGACTAGCTGTTACACACAGTGATATCACCAGGCCTTTACTGTAGCCACAGACTAGCTGTTACACACAGTGATATCACCAGGCCTTTACTGTAGCCACAGTAGCCACCGCGTTCCTCTCACCTGGTAACTATCAGTCTCCCACTTCCTCAGGGCTCTGATCTATGGTGGAAGGAGAGTCATGGTATACACACACACACAGAGAGAGACAGAGAGAGAGAGCAAGACAGAGAGAGAGACAGATAGAGAGAACGGGAAAGAGGGAGGGGGAGATAGACAGAGAGACAGAGACAGACACACATAACCATAGCAAATGTAAGGGGATCAGTGGCAACGAACAGACATATAGAATGAACTACAGAAACTATATGTTGAACTACAGGATATATATGATGAAATACAGGACATATATGATGATCTACATTAGCTATATGATGATCTACAGTAGATATATGATAAGCTACAGTAGATATATGATAAACTACAGTAGATATATGATAAACTACAGTAGATATATGATAAACTACAGTAGATATATGATAAACTACAGTAGATATATGATAAACTACAGTAAATATATGATAAACTACAGTAGATATGATAAACTACAGTAGATATATGATAAGCTACAGTAGATATATGATAAACTACAGTAGATATATGATAAACTACAGTGGATATATGATAAACTACAGTAGATATATGATAAACTACAGTAGATATATGATAAACTACAGTAAATATATGATAAACTACAGTAGATATATGATAAACTACAGTAGATATGATAAACTACAGTAGATATATGATAAACTACAGTAAATATATGATAAACTACAGTAGATATATGATAAACTACAGTGGATATATGATAAACTACAGTAGATATATGATAAACTACAGTAGATATATGATAAACTACAGTAAATATATGATAAACTACAGTATATATATGATAAACTACAGTAGATATATGATAAACTACAGTAGATATATGATAAACTACAGTAGATATATGATAAACTACAGTAGATATATGATAAACTACAGTAAATATATGATAAACTACAGTAGATATGATAAACTACAGTAGATATATGATAAGCTACAGTAGATATATGATAAACTACAGTGAATATATGATAAACTACAGTAGATATATGATAATCTTCAGTAGATATATGATAAAATACAGTAGATATATGATAAACTTCAGTAGATATATGATAAACTTCAGTAGATATATGATAAACTACAGTAGATATGATGAACTACAGTATATATATGATAAAATACAGTAGATATATGATAAACTTCAGTAGATATATGATAAACTACAGTAGATATATGATAAAATACAGAAGCTATATGATAAACTACAGTAGATATATGATAAACTTCAGTAAATATATGATAAAATACAGTAGATATATGATAAACTACAGAAGCTATATGATAAACTACAGTGGATATATGATAAACTACAGTAGATATATGATATCTGTATCTATAACATAAGAGGAGTCAGGGACTACAGTATCTATAACATAAGAGGAGTCAGGGTCTACAGTATCTATAACATAAGAGGAGTCAGGGACTACAGTATCTATAACATAAGAGGAGTCAGGGTCTACAGTATCTATAACATAAGAGGCGTCAGGGACTACAGTATCTATAACATAAGAGGAGTCAGCTTCAGGGACTACAGTATCTATAACATAAGAGGAGTCAGGGTCTACAGTATCTATAACATAAGAGGAGTCAGGGTCTACAGTATCTATAACATAAGAGGAGTCAGGGTCTACAGTATATATAACATAAGAGGCGTCAGGGACTACAGTATCTATAACATAAGAGGAGTCAGCTTCAGGGACTACAGTATCTATAACATAAGAGGAGTCAGGGACTACAGTATCTATAACATAAGAGGCGTCAGGGACTACAGTATCTATAACATAAGAGGAGTCAGCTTCAGGGACTACAGTATCTATAACATAAGAGGAGTCAGGGACTACAGTATCTATAACATAAGAGGCTTCAGGGTCTACAGTATCTATAACATAAGAGGAGTCAGGGACTACAGTATCTATAACATAAGAGGCGTCAGGGACTACAGTATCTATAACATAAGAGGAGTCAGCTTCAGGGACTACAGTATCTATAACATAAGAGGAGTCAGGGACTACAGTATCTATAACATAAGAGGCTTCAGGGTCTACAGTATCTATAACTTAAGAGACTTCAGGGTCTACAGTATCTATAACATAAGAGGCTTCAGGGACTACAGGATCTATAACATAAGAGGAGTCAGGGTCTACAGTATCTATAACATAAGAGGCTTCAGGGTCTACAGTATATTTAACATAAGAGGAGTCAGCTTCAGGGTCTACAGTATATATAACATAAGAGGCTTCAGGGACTACAGGATCTATAACATAAGAGGAGTCAGGGTCTACAGCATCTATAACATAAGAGGAGTCAGCTTCAGGGACTACAGTATCTATAACATAAGAGGCTTCAGGGACTACAGTATCTATAACATAAGAGGCTTCAGGAACTACAGTATCTATAACATAAGAGGAGTCAGCTTCAGGGACTACAGTATCTATAACATAAGAGGCTTCAAGGACTACAGTATCTATAACATAAGAGGAGTCAGGGACTACAGTATCTATAACATAAGAGGAGTCAGGGTCTACAGTATATATAACATAAGAGGCTCCAGGGACTACAGTATATATAACATAAGAGGAGTCAGGGACTACAGCATCTATAACATAAGAGGAGTCAGGGTCTACAGTATATATAACATAAGAGGCTCCAGGGACTACAGTATATATAACATAAGAGGCTCCAGGGACTACAGTATATATAACATAAGAGGAGTCAGGGACTACAGCATCTATAACATAAGAGGAGTCAGGGTCTACAGTATCTATAACATAAGAGTCTTCAGGGTCTACAGTTTCTATAACATAAGAGGCTTCAGGGACTACAGTATCTATAACATAAGAGGAGTCAGGGTCTACAGTATCTATGTCATAAGAGGCTTCAGGGACTACAGTATCTATAACATAAGAGGCTTCAGCTTCAGGGACTGCAGTATCTATAACATAAGAGACTTCAGGGACTACAGCATCTATAACATAAGAGGAGTCAGGGTCTACAGTATCTATAACATAAGAGGCTTCAGGGACTACAGTATCTATAACATAAGAGGAGTCAGGGACTACAGTATCTATAACATAAGAGGAGTCAGTGACTACAGTATCTATAACATAAGAGACTTCAGGGACTACAGTATATTTAACATAAGAGGAGTCAGGGTCTACAGTATCTATAACATAAGAGGCTTCAGGGACTACAGTATCTATAACATAAGAGGAGTCAGGGACTACAGTATCTATAACATAAGAGGAGTGAGCTTCAGGGACTACAGTATCTATAACATAAGAGGCTTCAGGGACTACAGTATCTATAACATAAGAGGAGTCAGGGACTACAGTATCTATAACATAAGAGGAGTCAGCTTCAGGGACTACAGTATCTATAACATAAGAGGAGTCAGGGACTACAGCATCT
>NC_092087.1:96990861-97002593 GCF_045679555.1 Salvelinus alpinus | reverse complement strand
AGAGGCTCCAGGGACTACAGTATATATAACATAAGAGGCTCCAGGGACTACAGTATATATAACATAAGAGGAGTCAGGGACTACAGCATCTATAACATAAGAGGAGTCAGGGTCTACAGTATCTATAACATAAGAGTCTTCAGGGTCTACAGTTTCTATAACATAAGAGGCTTCAGGGACTACAGTATCTATAACATAAGAGGAGTCAGGGTCTACAGTATCTATGTCATAAGAGGCTTCAGGGACTACAGTATCTATAACATAAGAGGCTTCAGCTTCAGGGACTGCAGTATCTATAACATAAGAGACTTCAGGGACTACAGCATCTATAACATAAGAGGAGTCAGGGTCTACAGTATCTATAACATAAGAGGCTTCAGGGACTACAGTATCTATAACATAAGAGGAGTCAGGGACTACAGTATCTATAACATAAGAGGAGTCAGTGACTACAGTATCTATAACATAAGAGACTTCAGGGACTACAGTATATTTAACATAAGAGGAGTCAGGGTCTACAGTATCTATAACATAAGAGGCTTCAGGGACTACAGTATCTATAACATAAGAGGAGTCAGGGACTACAGTATCTATAACATAAGAGGAGTGAGCTTCAGGGACTACAGTATCTATAACATAAGAGGCTTCAGGGACTACAGTATCTATAACATAAGAGGAGTCAGGGACTACAGTATCTATAACATAAGAGGAGTCAGCTTCAGGGACTACAGTATCTATAACATAAGAGGAGTCAGGGACTACAGCATCTATAACATAAGAGGAGTCAGGGACTACAGTATCTATAACATAAGAGACTTCAGGGACTACAGTATCTATAACATAAGAGGCTTCAGGGACTACAGTATCTATAACATAAGAGTCTTCAGGGACTACAGTATCTATAACATAAGAGACGTCAGCTTCAGGGACTACAGTATCTATAACATAAGAGGCTTCAGGGACTACAGTATCTATAACATAAGAGGCGTCAGCTTCAGGAACTACAGTATCTATAACATAAGAGGAGTCAGCTTCAGGGACTACAGTATCTATAACATAAGAGGCTTCAGGGACTACAGTATCTATAACATAAGAGGCGTCAGCTTCAGGAACTACAGTATCTATAACATAAGAGGCTTCAGCTTCAGGAACTACAGTATCTATAACATAAGAGGCGTCAGCTTCAGGAACTACAGTATCTATAACATAAGAGGAGTCAGGGACTACAGTATCTATAACATAAGAGGCTTCAGGGACTACAGTATCTATAACATAAAAGGAGTCAGCTTCAGGGACTACAGCATCTATAACATAAGAGGAGTCAGCTTCAGTGACTACAGTATCTATAACATAAGAGGCTTCAGGGACTACAGTATCTATAACATAAGAGGAGTCAGGGACTACAGTATCTATAACATAAGAGGCTTCAGGGACTACAGTATCTATAACATAAGAGGAGTCAGGGACTACAGTATCTATAACATAAGAGGAGTCAGGGACTACAGTATCTATAACATAAGAGGAGTCAGGGTCTACAGTATCTATAACATAAGAGGCTTCAGTGTCTACAGTATATTTAACATAAGACACTTCGGGGACTACAGTATCTATAACATAAGATACTTCAGGGACTACAGTATCTATAACATAAGAGGAGTCAGGGACTACAGTATCTATAACATAAGAGGAGTCAGGGACTACAGTATCTATAACATAAGAGGCTTCAGGGACTACAGTATCTATAACATAAGAGGAGTCAGCTTTAGGGACTACAGTATCTATAACATAAGAGGCTTCAGGGACTACAGTATCTATAACATAAGAATCTTCAGGGACTACAGTATCTATAACATAAGAGGAGTCAGCTTCAGGGTCTACAGTATCTATAACATAAGAGGAGTCAGCTTCAGGGACTACAGTATCTATGTCATAAGAGGCTTCAGGGACTACAGTATCTATAACATAAGAGGCTTCAGCTTCAGGGTCTACAGTATCTATAACATAAGAGGAGTCAGGGACTACAGTATCTATAACATAAGAGGTTTCAGGGACTACAGTATCTATAACATAAGAGGAGTCAGGGACTACAGTATCTATAACATAAGAGGAGTCAGGGACTACAGTATCTATAACATAAGAGGCTTCAGGGACTACAGTATCTATAACATAAGAGGCTTCAGGGACTACAGTATCTATAACATAAGAGGAGTCAGGGACTACAGTATCTATAACATAAGAGGCTTCAGGGACTACAGTATCTATAACATAAGAGGAGTCAGGGACTACAGTTTCTATAACATAAGAGGCTTCAGGGTCTACAGTATCTATAACATAAGAGGAGTCAGGGTCTACAGTATCTATAACATAAGAGGAGTCAGGGACTACAGTATCTATAACATAAGAGGAGTCAGGGTCTACAGTATCTATAACATAAGAGGAGTCAGGGACTACAGTATCTATAACATAAGAGGAGTCAGTGACTACAGTATCTATAACATAAGAGACTTCAGGGACTACAGTATATTTAACATAAGAGGAGTCAGGGTCTACAGTATCTATAACATAAGAGGCTTCAGGGACTACAGTATCTATAACATAAGAGGAATCAGGGACTACAGTATCTATAACATAAGAGGAGTCAGCTTCAGGGACTACAGTATCTATAACATAAGAGGCTTCAGGGACTAAAGTATCTATAACATAAGAGGAGTCAGGGACTACAGTATCTATAACATAAGAGGAGTCAGGGACTACAGTATCTATAACATAAGAGGAGTCAGCTTCAGGGACTACAGTATCTATAACATAAGAGGAGTCAGGGACTACAGCATCTATAACATAAGAGGAGTCAGGGACTACAGTATCTATAACATAAGAGACTTCAGGGACTACAGTATCTATAACATAAGAGGCTTCAGGGACTACAGTATCTATAACATAAGAGGAGTCAGCTTCAGGGACTACAGTATCTATAACATAAGAGGAGTCAGCTTCAGGGACTACAGTATCTATAACATAAGAGGAGTCAGGGTCTACAGTATCTATAACATAAGAGGAGTCAGGGTCTACAGTATCTATAACATAAGAGGCTTCAGGGACTACAGTATCTATAACATAAGAGGCTTCAGGGTCTACAGTATCTATAACATAAGAGGAGTCAGGGTCTACAGTATCTATAACATAAGAGGAGTCAGGGTCTACAGTATCTATAACATAAGAGGAGTCAGGGTCTACAGTATCTATAACATAAGAGGAGTCAGGGTCTACAGTATCTATAACATAAGAGACTTCAGGGTCTACAGCATCTATAACATAAGAGGCTTCAGGGACTACAGTATCTATAACATAAGAGGCTTCAGGGACTACAGTATCTATAACATAAGAGTCTTCAGGGACTACAGTATCTATAACATAAGAGACGTCAGCTTCAGGGACTACAGTATCTATAACATAAGAGGCTTCAGGGACTACAGTATCTATAACATAAGAGGCGTCAGCTTCAGGAACTACAGTATCTATAACATAAGAGGCTTCAGCTTCAGGAACTACAGTATCTATAACATAAGAGGCTTCAGGGACTACAGTATCTATAACATAAGAGGCGTCAGCTTCAGGAACTACAGTATCTATAACATAAGAGGCTTCAGCTTCAGGAACTACAGTATCTATAACATAAGAGGCGTCAGCTTCAGGAACTACAGTATCTATAACATAAGAGGAGTCAGGGACTACAGTATCTATAACATAAGAGGCTTCAGGGACTACAGTATCTATAACATAAAAGGAGTCAGCTTCAGGGACTACAGCATCTATAACATAAGAGGAGTCAGCTTCAGTGACTACAGTATCTATAACATAAGAGGCTTCAGGGACTACAGTATCTATAACATAAGAGGAGTCAGGGACTACAGTATCTATAACATAAGAGGCTTCAGGGACTACAGTATCTATAACATAAGAGGAGTCAGGGACTACAGTATCTATAACATAAGAGGAGTCAGGGACTACAGTATCTATAACATAAGAGGAGTCAGGGTCTACAGTATCTATAACATAAGAGGCTTCAGTGTCTACAGTATATTTAACATAAGACACTTCGGGGACTACAGTATCTATAACATAAGATACTTCAGGGACTACAGTATCTATAACATAAGAGGAGTCAGGGACTACAGTATCTATAACATAAGAGGAGTCAGGGACTACAGTATCTATAACATAAGAGGCTTCAGGGACTACAGTATCTATAACATAAGAGGAGTCAGCTTTAGGGACTACAGTATCTATAACATAAGAGGCTTCAGGGACTACAGTATCTATAACATAAGAATCTTCAGGGACTACAGTATCTATAACATAAGAGGAGTCAGCTTCAGGGTCTACAGTATCTATAACATAAGAGGAGTCAGCTTCAGGGACTACAGTATCTATGTCATAAGAGGCTTCAGGGACTACAGTATCTATAACATAAGAGGCTTCAGCTTCAGGGTCTACAGTATCTATAACATAAGAGGAGTCAGGGACTACAGTATCTATAACATAAGAGGTTTCAGGGACTACAGTATCTATAACATAAGAGGAGTCAGGGACTACAGTATCTATAACATAAGAGGAGTCAGGGACTACAGTATCTATAACATAAGAGGCTTCAGGGACTACAGTATCTATAACATAAGAGGCTTCAGGGACTACAGTATCTATAACATAAGAGGAGTCAGGGACTACAGTATCTATAACATAAGAGGCTTCAGGGACTACAGTATCTATAACATAAGAGGAGTCAGGGACTACAGTTTCTATAACATAAGAGGCTTCAGGGTCTACAGTATCTATAACATAAGAGGAGTCAGGGTCTACAGTATCTATAACATAAGAGGAGTCAGGGACTACAGTATCTATAACATAAGAGGAGTCAGGGTCTACAGTATCTATAACATAAGAGGAGTCAGGGACTACAGTATCTATAACATAAGAGGAGTCAGTGACTACAGTATCTATAACATAAGAGACTTCAGGGACTACAGTATATTTAACATAAGAGGAGTCAGGGTCTACAGTATCTATAACATAAGAGGCTTCAGGGACTACAGTATCTATAACATAAGAGGAATCAGGGACTACAGTATCTATAACATAAGAGGAGTCAGCTTCAGGGACTACAGTATCTATAACATAAGAGGCTTCAGGGACTACAGTATCTATAACATAAGAGGAGTCAGGGACTACAGTATCTATAACATAAGAGGAGTCAGGGACTACAGTATCTATAACATAAGAGGAGTCAGCTTCAGGGACTACAGTATCTATAACATAAGAGGAGTCAGGGACTACAGCATCTATAACATAAGAGGAGTCAGGGACTACAGTATCTATAACATAAGAGACTTCAGGGACTACAGTATCTATAACATAAGAGGCTTCAGGGACTACAGTATCTATAACATAAGAGGAGTCAGCTTCAGGGACTACAGTATCTATAACATAAGAGGAGTCAGCTTCAGGGACTACAGTATCTATAACATAAGAGGAGTCAGGGTCTACAGTATCTATAACATAAGAGGAGTCAGGGTCTACAGTATCTATAACATAAGAGGCTTCAGGGACTACAGTATCTATAACATAAGAGGCTTCAGGGTCTACAGTATCTATAACATAAGAGGAGTCAGGGTCTACAGTATCTATAACATAAGAGGAGTCAGGGTCTACAGTATCTATAACATAAGAGGAGTCAGGGTCTACAGTATCTATAACATAAGAGGAGTCAGGGTCTACAGTATCTATAACATAAGAGACTTCAGGGTCTACAGCATCTATAACATAAGAGGCTTCAGGGACTACAGTATCTATAACATAAGAGGCTTCAGGGACTACAGTATCTATAACATAAGAGTCTTCAGGGACTACAGTATCTATAACATAAGAGACGTCAGCTTCAGGGACTACAGTATCTATAACATAAGAGGCTTCAGGGACTACAGTATCTATAACATAAGAGGCGTCAGCTTCAGGAACTACAGTATCTATAACATAAGAGGAGTCAGCTTCAGGGACTACAGTATCTATAACATAAGAGGCTTCAGGGACTACAGTATATATAACATAAGAGGCGTCAGCTTCAGGAACTACAGTATCTATAACATAAGAGGCTTCAGCTTCAGGAACTACAGTATCTATAACATAAGAGGCGTCAGCTTCAGGAACTACAGTATCTATAACATAAGAGGAGTCAGGGACTACAGTATCTATAACATAAGAGGCTTCAGGGACTACAGTATCTATAACATAAAAGGAGTCAGCTTCAGGGACTACAGCATCTATAACATAAGAGGAGTCAGCTTCAGGGACTACAGTATCTATAACATAAGAGGCTTCAGGGACTACAGTATCCATAACATAAGAGGAGTCAGGGACTACAGTATCTATAACATAAGAGGCTTCAGGGACTACAGTATCTATAACATAAGAGGAGTCAGGGACTACAGTATCTATAACATAAGAGGAGTCAGGGACTACAGTATCTATAACATAAGAGGAGTCAGGGTCTACAGTATCTATAACATAAGAGGCTTCAGTGTCTACAGTATATTTAACATAAGACACTTCGGGGACTACAGTATCTATAACATAAGATACTTCAGGGACTACAGTATCTATAACATAAGAGGAGTCAGGGACTACAGTATCTATAACATAAGAGGAGTCAGGGACTACAGTATCTATAACATAAGAGGCTTCAGGGACTACAGTATCTATAACATAAGAGGAGTCAGCTTTAGGGACTACAGTATCTATAACATAAGAGGCTTCAGGGACTACAGTATCTATAACATAAGAATCTTCAGGGACTACAGTATCTATAACATAAGAGGAGTCAGCTTCAGGGTCTACAGTATCTATAACATAAGAGGAGTCAGCTTCAGGGACTACAGTATCTATGTCATAAGAGGCTTCAGGGACTACAGTATCTATAACATAAGAGGCTTCAGCTTCAGGGTCTACAGTATCTATAACATAAGAGGAGTCAGGGACTACAGTATCTATAACATAAGAGGTTTCAGGGACTACAGTATCTATAACATAAGAGGAGTCAGGGACTACAGTATCTATAACATAAGAGGAGTCAGGGACTACAGTATCTATAACATAAGAGGCTTCAGGGACTACAGTATCTATAACATAAGAGGCTTCAGGGACTACAGTATCTATAACATAAGAGGAGTCAGGGACTACAGTATCTATAACATAAGAGGCTTCAGGGACTACAGTATCTATAACATAAGAGGAGTCAGGGACTACAGTATCTATAACATAAGAGGCTTCAGGGTCTACAGTATCTATAACATAAGAGGAGTCAGGGTCTACAGTATCTATAACATAAGAGGAGTCAGGGACTACAGTATCTATAACATAAGAGGAGTCAGGGTCTACAGTATCTATAACATAATAGGAGTCAGGGACTACAGTATCTATAACATAAGAGGAGTCAGCTTCAGGGACTACAGTATCTATAACATAAGAGGCTTCAGGGACTACAGTATCTATAACATAAGAGGCTTCAGGGACTACAGTATCTATAACATAAGAGGAGTCAGGGACTACAGTATCTATAACATAAGAGGAGTCAGCTTCAGGAACTACATTATCTATAACATAAGAGGCTTCGGGGACTACAGTATCTATAACATAAGAGGCTTCAGGGTCTACAGTATCTATAACATAAGAGGAGTCAGGGACTACAGTATCTATAACATAAGAGGCTTCAGGGACTACAGTATCTATAACATAAGAGGAGTCAGGGTCTACAGTATATATAACATAAGAGGCGTCAGGGTCTACAGTATCTATAACATAAGAGGCTTCAGGGACTACAGTATCTATAACATAAGAGGAGTCAGGGTCTACAGTATCTATAACATAAGAGGAGTCAGGGACTACAGTATCTATAACATAAGAGGCGTCAGCTTCAGGGTCTACAGTATCTATAACATAAGAGGAGTCAGGGACTACAGTATCTATAACATAAGAGGCGTCAGCTTCAGGGTCTACAGTATCTATAACATAAGAGGCTTCAGGGACTACAGTATCTATAACATAAGAGGCTTCAGGGACTACAGTATCTATAACATAAGAGGCTTCAGGGACTACAGTATCTATAACATAAGAGACGTCAGGGACTACAGTATCTATAACATAAGAGGCGTCAGCTTCAGGGTCTACAGTATCTATAACATAAGAGGCTTCAGGGACTACAGTATCTATAACATAAGAGGCGTCAGCTTCAGGAACTACAGTATCTATAACATAAGAGGAGTCAGCTTCAGGAACTACAGTATCTATAACATAAGAGGCTTCAGGGTCTACAGCATCTATAACATAAGAGGAGTCAGGGTCTACAGTATCTATAACATAAGAGGAGTCAGCTTCAGGGACTACAGTATCTATAACATAAGAGGCTTCAGGGACACAGTGTCTATAACGTAAGAGGAGTCAGCTTCAGGGACTACAGTATCTATAACATAAGAGGAGTCAGCTTCAGGGACTACAGTATCTATAACATAAGAGGCTTCAGGGACTACAGTATCTATAACATAAGAATCTTCAGGGACTACAGTATCTATAACATAAGAGGAGTCAGCTTCAGGGACTACAGTATCTATAACATAAGAGGAGTCAGGGTCTACAGTATCTATAACATAAGAGGAGTCAGCTTCAGGGACTACAGTATAGATTACAGGGTCTGTTCCCACATATACACACTTCTGTGTGTGTGTGAGATTATGATTGTGTGTTTCTGGGTAATGTATGGGACAGAGTTAGGAAACGTTGTTTTGTTGTTTCTCTAAAAGACATGTTATTGCATTCTTTAGAATACAGACACACCCCCCAGCAGGAAGTACGGCCACTACTCTGGAACATGTTATTACCAGCCTACACCTCCTCTCGCTCTTTTTACCATTCCCTTTTTCTCTGTCCTTTGTTCTCTCTCTCTCTCTCTCTAACTCTCTCTCTCTCTCTCTCTCTCTCTCTCTCTCTCTCTAACTCTCTCTCTCTCTCTCTCTCTCTCTCTCTCTCTCTCTCTCTCTCTCTCTCTCTCTCTCTCTCTCTCTCTCTCTCTCTCTCTCTCTCTCTCTCTCTCTCTCCTCGGAGACGAGACGCTTAGCTGATGGATGGAGTGATGTGGGGGAGTGGAACAGAGGGATGAATTGAAAGGAAAAAGAAGGGAGGAGTAATTGGATGGAGGGATGTGAGCCACATGTTGCCGTTCCTCTGAGATCAGCTGGCTCTGATCAAAAAACACACTCTGGGTAGACTCACATTCTCTCTCTCACACACATGCACTCCCTCACATGTATGATCTTCAATGTCATGCTCAGTTGATATACCCGTTAGTCCACAGGGATATGAGGAGAGGAGGAGGAAGAGAAAGAGGAAGAGGAGGAGAGGAGGAGAGGAGGAAGAGGAGGAGGAGGAGAGGAGGAAAGAGGGGGATGAGAGAAGAGAAGAAGAGGAGGAAAGAGGAGGATGGAGAGAAGAAATAAGAGGCGGAAAGAGGGGGATGGAGAGAAGAGAAGAAGAGGAGGAAAGAGGGGGGTGGAGAGAAGAGAAGAAGAGGAGGAAAGAGGGGGATGGAGAGAAGAGAAGAAGAGGAGGAAAGAGGGGGGTGGAGAGAAGAGAAGAAGAGGAGGAAAGAGGGGGATGGAGAGAAGAAAGAAGAGGAGGAAAGAGGGGGGTGGAGAGAAGAAAGAAGAGGAGAAAAGAGGGGGATGGAGAGAAGAGAAGAAGAGGGGGAAGGAGAGAAGAGAAGAAGAGAAGAAGAGGAGGAAAGAGGGGGATGGGAGAAGAGAAGAAGAGGAGGAAAGAGGGGGGTGGAGAGAAGAAAGAAGAGGAGGAAAGAGGGGGATGGAGAGAAGAGAAGAAGAGGGGAAAGAGGGGGAAGGAGAGAAGAGAAGAAGAGAAGAAGAGGAGGAAAGAGGGGGATGAGAGAAGAAAGAAGAGGGGGAAAGAGGGGGTGGAGAGAAGAGAAGAAGAGGAGGAAAGAGGGGGATGGAGAGAAGAGAAGAAGAGAAGAAGAGGAGGAAAGAGGGGGATGAGAGAAGAAAGAAGAGGGGGAAAGATGGGGTGGAGAGAAGAGAAGAAGAGGAGGAAAGAGGGGGATGGAGAGAAGAGAAGAAGCGGGGGTAAGGGGGGTGGAGAGAAGAAAGAAGAGGAGGAAAGAGGGGAATGGAGAGAAGACAGAAGAGGGGAAAGAGGGGGATGGAGAGAAGACAGAAGAGGAGGAAAGAGGGGGATGGAGAGAAGAGAAGAAGAGGAGGAAAGAGGAGGAAAGAGGGGGATGGAGAGAAGAGGAATGATTCAGACACAGGAACCTGTCCAGGTAGCTTCAAGCATGTTCTACTAACTCACACGCCCGCACACACACACACACATACACACACACACACACTCTGTCTATCTTTCTTCTCTGTCTCCATCTTGAATACCACAGCCAGCCAGACATATAAATCTCAACCTATCAGCAGCCAGCTGGTACAGATGGCCCTGACCAATCCCAGGACAGAACCGGTCCAGGAAGCTGCTGCTCGCCAAGACAACATCTCCTGGGTCAATCAGGATGAAAATATTTGCATTATTTGTATTATTTCTCTTGTTCGATGGAATATGTCTCAATAAAGTTATATGGTTAATTTGGGTCTCAATAAAGGTGATGTCACTGAACAGAAAGGTTTTTTCATCAGTTCTAGATGCTTCTATAAACTGTATATGTGGGGTTTTATGGGATTTTTCCTTTATCTGCGGGCTACGTTTTTTATGATTGTTTTAATTGTATTTTTCCATTATTTATTCTTTACAGTTTTGGCCCCAGGAAGTATCATTAAATATGGGACTCAGCAATATGACATCATTATCATCAGACAGACAGACAGACAGACAGACAGACAGACAGACAGACAGACAGACAGACAGACAGACAGACAGACAGACAGACAGACAGACAGACAGACAGACAGACAGACAGACAGACAGACAGACAGACAGACAGACAGACAGAGAGTGAGATATAGAGACAGTGAGAGAGTGACAGAGACAGACAGACAGACAGACAGACAGACAGACAGACAGACAGACAGACAGACAGACAGACAGACAGACAGACAGACAGACAGACAGACAGACAGACAGACAGACAGACAGAGGGGACAGACAGACAGACAGACAGACAGACAGACAGACAGACAGACAGACAGACAGACAGACAGACAGACAGACAGACAGACAGACAGACAGAGAGTGAGATATAGAGACAGTGAGAGAGTGACAGAGACAGACAGACAGACAGACAGACAGACAGACAGACAGACAGACAGACAGACAGACAGACAGACAGAGGAGACAGACAGACAGACAGACAGACAGACAGACAGACAGACAGACAGACAGACAGACAGGCAGGCAGGCAGACAGACAGACAGACAGACAGACAGACAGACAGACAGACAGACAGACAGACAGACAGACAGACAGACAGACAGACAGACAGAGAGTGAGATATAGAGACAGTGAGAGAGTGACAGAGACAGACAGACAGACAGACAGCACAGACAGACAGACAGACAGACAGACAGACAGACAGACAGCACAGCACAGACAGCAGGGGACAGACAGACAGACAGACAGACAGACAGACAGACAGACAGACAGACAGACAGACAGACAGACAGACAGACAGACAG